>NW_015641008.1:301173-322072 GCF_001515625.1 Sinocyclocheilus rhinocerous
AGCCATTATGCCAAATATATCAACACCATGTTCCATTATCAACCAATATTAGATTTTTTTTTTAATTGTGTAAATTAATACTACGAATAATAGTATCTTTAAAAATACTAATAATTTAATAACATTGTTAAATATAATCTTTAGCAAATCTATATATTAAAAAATATTGAAATATATCTAAATATTTAATTCAATAATAGTACATACATTTACTGCCATTAGTGCGCCATATCGTGACAATAACTGGACAAAAGAAAAAAAAACTTTTGTAGTCCTTTTTTAATTAATGTTCTCAAGCACTCTTTTTAAAATTTTCAATATACTATGAATCAGGCCATGCCAATTCCAATATCAAACACATTGCTTAGGATGCAAATTAAGATACCGCTTTAGTCGCCTTTTAGAACAGCCTAGTTATAAGTAACAAAACAGCACATGTATGTAAGCATATGTTTATGAGTTTTTGCGTGTATCTGATTATGATGGTCTGTGCGGTTTATCCCAGCAGAGGCAGTGGGGCCAGAAAGGGGTTAACCCACTTTTCCAGATGCCCTGTGGCTGTTCTCCCCCATGTTGCCATCAGTCACAGCTCAGTGGCCAGTCCTATCCTCTGTCTTTTATTCTCACACATGAACACACTCGCTCTCAGGTGCGAGAGCCTGTGAGAGGAGCAGGGGCAGAGGTGGGAAAGCCTCCACTCTTTAGGGATGACAAACATCTGTGTAAGCCATCAAAACAGCCGTTGAGCTTCTCGCTCTCACTCTCCAAACTCAGCAACTCCTCCACCCACACCGCCGCTTGAACCGCTGTCTGTCTAACGCCCCCAAAGACTTCCACCCAGGCCTCGACGCGGGACAAGAGCAAATGAGAGATTCATCATCGCAGGAAGTCGGGACTGATCAAAGCGTTACACGGTTCGTCTAAGTACGACCAATGCCTGTGTCGCAAGGTCCTCCGAACCGCCCCTCTTCACATGAGCTGAGAAAGTCGAGATTGCAGTTTGTCGAAAGGATAATTACTTTGCCGGTCATTAATGTCGCTTCTCGGAGAGGGAGATTGTTTTAATATTAATGTCCGTGGGGGATGTGGAATCAGAAACGTAGCTGGGCTTTGGCACTCTGATCAGAGGGTCTGGTTTGTGGAGTGAGAAGAGTCTCTTTGATTCTCTCCTGAGTTTTACAGTCCAGCGACCACATTGTTATTCCTGAGTTGTTTACTAATGAGATTTCCAGTCAAGTTGAAGCCATGTCCCATCTCATGAAACTTAAGACCACTTCTTCTTGCCTTTCCCAAAAAAGGTAGCAGGACTCTCCCAGGCCCATCATTACACCAGAGAGGAAGGATTCTACCAAGACCATCTACAAGAGTGGGACGCTTCTGCTAATGATGCTAGTCAAGTCACCTTTATCTCTAAAGCGCTTTATACAATATAGATTGAGTCAAAGCATCTTCACAGAGATAAACAGGAAATAGCAGAAGCAATTATGGAAACTTAGCTATGGGGGCAGTTCAGATTCTGCGGTAATATAGCCCCAGTGAAATACAGCTGGGCCAGAGTAAAATATGACTGATACATTTTTGAGATGCCAGATTTGCGAATTAATCACTCTTTTGATCTAATCAGTCACTGAATCAAAGGTGAACTGACTTTAAATGGAAAATTGAGTGTTTACTATTATCCTCTTGCATTATCGACACACTATTTTCCTGTTTAATGCTTTGTCACAATCTGTATTGCATAAAGTGCTATATAAATAAAGGTGACTTGACTTGAAATAGGCTTGCAACATGTCAGAAACTGTGATTCAGTTTGATTCATTTGGACACTTCACTCACATGAATCTTTTGCAGGGGTTTTTCACTGAACGAAATATATTCATTCACAGAAAGAAAAAAAAAAGCGCTGGATGAGACATTATAACACATTTTAGGCTTAATATTGAGAATTATGCATTGTGCACAAGAAGTACTCCCAATAAAGTTTAATTATAATTTTTATATCAGTAAGTCTTGAGCGATATGTCAGTAAATATGTTAACAGATTTGAACTATACTTAGTATGAAATAAATGTATTTTAAATATATATATTTTTTACTAGGGTATGTGTGGACTTAAAACAACAACAACAACAACAACAACAACAACAACAAGCATACTTCTGTGTGAATGTAGCCCCTGAAGTACCATGTTCATGGATTCTGTCCCACTCAACCAAAGGCAAAGGCAGGGAAGGGGTGTACAAATGTAGAGCGCATATTCCCCAGACTGCAGTGGAGCCACGCAGTGGGAAGTGGATGAAAGTAAACACGGCATGTGGAGGGAAAAAATATGCTGAAATCGCCTTCTCTAAAAAAAATGATGTCTGACGAAATTTGGTTGACCTCCTGGCCTTTCCCACAGCCATAAAAGCCCCAGAGTCTGTAGGCCACAGCCTGCCACTGCAGCGGGTAAACCATGATACAGTCCCTCGCTCTGTCTCTCTCCCTCCCATGCTGTTGCATTCTTTCCTTTTCTAACCCCCACTCTCCTTACATGTCCTAATTACTTTACTTCCATGACGATAATGTGTCTTTCTTAACAGCATGGGGTTCAGAACAAATCCCTAACCAGAATATTTGAGGAGTATCTAAGCTGTGCTGCTTTGATGAATGTGTAAGTAACGTGTGAGTTCTATAATAGAATGACAAATTATTATGGCTGTGATAATCTTGGTCGTAATATTGCCATCCAGTTTACCTAATTTTAAAGTTATCAGCTCTGTTTAACAAATGTAACCAGGTTTAAGGCCCATTCTGTAGATTTTCCCCTCTATAATTTGTGCAGAAAAAAACAAAAACTCCCTCTTGGCCAACCTATAAGCCAAAAAGCAGTAGCTACAGTAGAGGTGTACTGTGAAATCCCCTTGGTTCAATGTCCAAAAAGTCAAAGAAACCGAGAGAAAGTCCATGACCAAAAATCCATGATGAGTTGTCCATTAGTTGATTAATCCAAAACATCCGTATCTATGACAACATTACTGTTGAAAAAGGAAAGAAAACAAACAGAGTTTGAGCAAAAGGCTGTTTATCCAACAGTGGCCTAAATGTGCCTGCTTTGATTTGGTGAATGAAATCTAGTTTAAAACACATGTGCCAAGAAATCTTTGCATTTATATTGGTTTTATGTGATTTTAAAACAGTTTATACTATTTTCAAAGAAGTTTAAGTTTACACTTTAAAAAAATTTTTGTGGTGTGGTAAAAATATCATGAATTATTAAATTTTTTGTTTTTTCAAGACCATAATCATGTATCACCCTTTTAACTTTATGCCATCATTGTATTAAAGAAATAGTTCACCCTGAAATGAAAATTTTGTCATCATTTACTCACCCTCCCATTGTTCCAAACATGTATGTGTGTATTTCTTCTGTTGAACACAAAATAAGTTATTTAAAAAAAATGTTGGTAACCAAAAAGCTACTGGCTTCCAAGTATTTTTTCCTTACTATGGATGTCACCGGCTACTAGAAACTGTTTGGTTATCAATAACATATTTCAAAATATCTTCAAAATATATTCAATATATAGTTTTGTGTTCAACAGAAGAAAGAAATTCATACAAGTTTGGAACAACTTAAGGTTAAGTAAATGATGACAGAAGTTTAATTTGACATGACAAATCATATAATTGACCCACTTAATATCTCCTATTATTGCATCATCTAAATGGAAAAGTGAGATGGATAAACAGAAAGTTCTGGGTTTGTTATGTCACACTTGAATAACCATTGCATTTGTCACTACTTGTGCTGTATCATTCTCCAAGTTTTGAGTAAAGACTAGTAAAGTTTACAGTGCCCACAGATTTTACCAAAACAAAACAAAACAAAACAATAAATCTCTATAGCCTCATACAGTGAATGTTCGGTATGCACTTGAAGGATGTGATTAATTTCCAGACTAAGGTTTAATAAAGTCTCAACCAAAACGATCAGGATTCTACTCGGGTTCAGATAAGTTCAGAGTCAGACAGTGTCAGAAAACTTTAGAAGACTGAACAGAAGCGATTGAATTCTTCTCCATAGACTCCATCTGACTGTTTAATATAATCAAGGCTGTCTGAAATGCAATATACATGCTCCATTCTATTGAAAGCAATATACCTTTGAACATCTAAATGAATAATACACTGCATATGAGACCAGGCTGAGAATATTGAATGTTTCTGTGGCATTGAGGAGAGGAAAATGATGGGAAATGTATGTGACCAGTCAAAACAAAGCAATAGACGTGTCCTCACATCTGATTGGCTGTGCCTCCCAGGCTCTCGCTCACGCTCCCTTCCCCCACTCAGCCCCAAAATGAGCAGAAGTGTTCGCGCCAGCTCTCCCAGATTTCTGCCCTCTTTTCTGCAGTCTAAAGTCCAAAGCTGTAACAGATTTACAACTAGGGGAGGGCTATTGTGTATAATACAGAGCGCCGGTCTAATCTAAGCTGAAAAGGCTTTAGCAAAGCGTTAGATTGTCCTGCTCATGGCTCTGGCCAAATAACACACTCTTCCTTCTACACACAGGCCCTTTATAAAGCTGATTAATGAGAGAAAGACTGTAAAATGTCTAGTGCTGAGCAGATAGCATTCAGACCGCATTGGTAGGCCAACTTCTTTTTACTTTCAGGAAGTTAAAGTAGGTCCTGACCAGGGTCAGAAATTCATGTGGGTGATAAAAGGACAAAAATGCTCCAGTGGTGAACTTCTCAGTTTTTAATCTGTCATTTAACATTTAATATATATTTCTGAATGTCCAATAAAGGTAAAATGCCCCTAAATTCTGTATAAATTCTATATATTTTTTAAAAAGTTTTAATTGAATAACTGAAAATAGTAAATAAATAACATACTTCCTTTACCCCTTGAATACATGCCAGTGTGTGTGTGTGTGCGTGTGTGTGTGTGTATATACACACTTAAAAAAAAAAAACTTTTTATATATTTTAAGGTATTTTAATCTTAATTTATAAATATTATTATACCTTGGGGAGCTGCATCACATGACATTTTATAATCATTTATAGCATTTATCATTTATAATATCAGTACAGTTTTTCACCCTGACATTTTTACTTTATTTCAGAGGTGTATTCAAAAAATGCTAGTTAATAACAAAACAAACTTTAACAAACTTAAGTTAAATGGAAAATGAACCTATAATCTTAGATTACCCTAGAAAAAAAGCAAAACAGAACAACTTTAATGAGTAAAACTGTCTGGCTGCAGTCAGTAAGTGAGGCATGTGGCGTTTCAGGCTCACAGACATTCATTTGTGTGTGTGTGTGTGTGTGTGACTTGACTCCACTCCCCTGAGAGTGTGAGTGTGCACAC
This sequence comes from Sinocyclocheilus rhinocerous, assembly GCF_001515625.1. Taxonomy (NCBI): domain Eukaryota; kingdom Metazoa; phylum Chordata; class Actinopteri; order Cypriniformes; family Cyprinidae; genus Sinocyclocheilus; species Sinocyclocheilus rhinocerous. The sequence goes on from NW_015641008.1 coordinate 306,535, forward strand.
TTCCCCTAGAAGTTAAGGGTTAGGGTGTGCCACTGCCGCAGTACATGTACAACCAGTCCTCTCAGTACTCTTCTTCTCTCACGAGAGGATAGGCAATTTAACATACACTTAACCTGTCACTGAGTTCATACCAGACACATATGGTCTTGCATAACGTCTGAGTCCAATTCATATGCACGAATACTCATTAAGTGCATACCATGCATGTACCCTCCAACACAGCCTCCAGCACAACCTATTTTAACTGCAAAACCCTTTTCAATGTTTCATACAAACTGCCGATTCAGCATCTGCCCAAAGGTAGCAGTGTATGCTTCTGATCTGCACACTTAGAGGAGATCTTTACAAAGGTTCCTGTACAGCTTGAGCTGTACGTCAGCACTGAACAGAGGGCTTTGAGCCATCACTTCCTGTGGGGCAGTGGTCAGTGCCTGTCCATCCCCGACATGCTGGAGCTCCGAGCCCATCTGTTGTCCGTGCTCTCTGATCTGAGAATGTTTTTATGATGACAACACAACCAAACCTTTGATGCTACAGTAAAATGTTCACCATTTCATGTACTCAAATATGCATTTGTGGACTTGATGCCAAAACAGACAGGATTTGCAGGTGATACAAAGAAGCACTCACAAGGGAAAAAGAAGAACCCAGATAAAAATTGTATGCTTTCAGATATGATTAAATTACCAACTTTCTCTCAGATGTTTCTCCTAAAATTTCTAGGGTACAAAATGAAACTGGCTTTGGCATAAATCAAATGCAGGTTGACCGATAATTTTATTGCAACATAATATAGATTATATAAAGAATTATTTTTCTCCATGTGGCAATATATATATGAAATGTTCCTTACGTTAAGGCACCAAATTTAAAATATGAGGAACAAAAGTGCAACAAAAATTAATTTTGGAAAAATATAAAGGTAAACAAAATAAAATAATTGTTGTAAGACTATGGATCAATTGCATCACTCTTCCTGCTAAAACAATTGAGATATTAAAGAGATCTCATTTGTGATTTTTCCATCCTACGGGGACGCACATTTCCCTGACAAGGCCTACTTTGTGGTGTGGCACCATTTCACAAGCTACAGATGGCGCGGATCCTGCTAGCGTTGCGCAAAGCATAAGGGTTGTTAATGACTCTCTGCACTCTCAAAACAATTCCTGAGAAGAGCCCAGGCAGGAGGCTTGCACTAGTTGGACGGGTTGTGCTCAAGTCACCTTGATGTCTAGCTTTCTGAGCCAGTCTTTGGGCAGGACAGTGGACAGAAATGACAGTTTAATGTGCAGCTACTGATACCAGATTGACAGCTGGCATGCTGCTATCAGTACTGAGAAGTTGCAAAGCTACTAACTTAAACGCATTTTTTAGCAGAGTGACAGCAGCCCAGCTTTTAAAATGAGTACCTAGCTTTTGTTTTTTTTTACAAACAGGATCATAAAATGCTATTATAACAATTTTACAAAATATTATATGCTAATATTTATGTAGATGCTGCTGTTCATCACTACATTTTAACATTTAAAATGTACCTCTACCTGTTTCCGATATCACATACTGTTTGAGTTTGTACTTCACTTGAATAAGAACTTTGTGACTGTTACAAAAGTATGTTCCAAATAGCACAAAAGTGTGTATTATGAATGAAATCCTGACATACTACATTTGTCATGTTGCCTCGCTTCACTGCCATTCATAACTCCTCTCCCGTGGCCTCATGGGATATTAAAGGGATAGGTCACCCAAAAATGAAAATTCTGTTATTAATTACCCACCATCCAAGGTATGCTGTTCTGTGTCAGCAGCACTGTACGCGGATAGGCTGTTTACACTTTGATTTGTACGTAAACAACGTATCTGCATACATATGTTGCATACGTTGTTTATGTATGTGATACTCTCCAAAATGGCGCTACAGGGTGACGTGGAGGAGACGAATTGTTGAATAAAGTCGTTATTTTTGTTTTCTTTGCGCACAAAAAGTATTCTCGTAGCTTCGTAAAATTACGGTTGAACCACTGATGTCACATGGATTATTTTAACGATCTCCTTGCTATGTTTCTGAGCCTTGATCGTGTTAGGATCCTTGCCGTCTATGCAGGGTCAGAGAGCTCTCGGAATGCATCAAAAATATCTTAATTTGTGTTCTGAAGATGAACGAAGGTCTTACAGGTTTGGAACGACATGAGGGTGAGTAATTAATGACAGAATTTTCATTTTTGGGTGAACTATCCCTTTAAAGTATCCAGATGTGCACTTAGAACTAATAGGATTTTTCACAAACTGTTTTATCAATACTACAGTATGAATTTGGACACAACTCTTTTCACATACTGTTTTTCGCTTACTATATAGTGAGAATGTAAGACAGGTTCTGCTTGCAAGATAAATAAATGAATAAATAAATACATACTATGATAGTAGACGATAGCTTTGCTATTGAAAAAATAGCATCAATCTAGTAAGCTACATTTTATTATTAGCTTGTAGTGAATCTAACTACAGTAGCATTGAAAATGTGTTGTTTTAAGTACTGTAATATAATGGGCATAGAGAGTTGCTAGGCTAATTAGAGTCACCTGTATCTGTGGATAAAGAGTTAAGCCTTATAGCTAAAGTTGCTTGCAACCTCAACGCACTGTATATACAATACATGTCTCTATCTACATCTTTGCAATATTCCAAAAAAACAAAACTTACCTATACTGTACATTTTAGTTCACTGCAATTTCCAGTTGAAATTTACACAAATCATGGTTACAGGTCTGATTGTCGATTAATAAAGACCTATTTTCGCATGGTTCCTTGTACGATATAATTTTACAAAACAGCGCATGATATAAACAAATACATTTTGATGATTGAATCACATAACTAGGTCCATATGTATTGCTTTACTGATGTATTAAACTTGCTCGGTAGCTTACATGGTACAGCTTTGGTACGAGACCTGTGAAACATAGTCAAAGAGCTCAAAGACTTGTACAAGCAAGCAAAAAAATGGCATGGTTGCTTCAGCAACTGTGTTTTTATCTCATGTTTGCTTTTGTTAATGCTCTCATTTAGGTTTAGGGTAGGGTATAGTCAGTGTGGGTGGTACTTTACAACAACTAACATAATAAAATATTACCAGATTCATGTTTTGGAAAAATGAACACGCACTATGAAAGTGTCGCAAAAAGTGCAATAAGCAAGGAAATATAACTTTGCAGAAATGTCGCCACAGGCACGTATTTCCAATGAGCCTGGGTTGGTTGCTTTAAGGCTAGAATACATAATGTGACTATTCTGAGCAGATTCAAAAACACTAGGCATATCACACACTTGCCGACTATGTAAATGGTTACAGAGAAAAACTGGACATCAAACACTAAACGATTGACTTTCAAGTCTGTGCCCATCATACACTATGCGATTTCCCTCAAAATCTGTCAATTCTGACTGACCAACATCTGCAGACTGACTCTGTAAAATCTGTACAAAAGTCATGTAGTGTATTCCAGCCTTTTGCAATGGGTAGTTTGCTGCCATGTGAGTGAAGCCATCCCTCCCATATCAATAGAGAGCTTTTGGGTATATTGACTGCTGAGAAAGCCATGCTGTTGGGCCTGTGAGGAGAAGCGGGAGAGCGAGAAGAGGGGCCGATGACGTCAGTGGCCATTATCCGTAGCACCACCCCTCTAATTAAACAAGCCTGAGCTCCCTAGAGATGTGAGAGAGGGAGAGGAGTCTAAACATCCCAATCTCCTGTCTGCCTCTTACACACACACACACACAAACAGGATCCTCATATCCCTAAACCCAGGCACTATCTCCTTTCATTTCCTCCCAGAAAACATCTCTCCCGCTAACCAAATATGAAGGCGGAAAAATCTTATTAGTGATGCCCTTGAATCCAGCTACAAATGTCTTTCTATTCTCAATGTGAGTGAGGGCCTAAGCACTTCTGGTATGATGCCAGGGCTCTTCATCCGGCTCTAGGGGGGTCTACCTAAAGAGTGCACACATGACCGCCATTCATCTGCCTCAGAGTGGGGGATGGGATTGTGTATGATGCCGAGGAGGATTGTATGTGTGTGTCTGTGTCAATTGGGTAGGGATTAGCCTACCGCTATCTCGTCAAGCTCTGGTGCCATCTGCCAGTGACTTAGCAAAAATGCAAATCAGATACCCAGAATGCGCAGCAGCCACGCTCTGTCGGAATAGCCTATAAAAATAGGTCAGTGGAGCTATGATCCTTGTGTCTGCGACTACGTGCTCTGCGGCTTTACAGCGTGCGCGGTTAGAAAGGGGGGACTGTTGAACAGTCAGGGGGGAAGAGAAAGAGTCTAGAGGGACCTTCGTGAGCATGCGAAATGTCACCAGGGATGAACAAAGAAGATAAAAGAAAAAGGGAGCAAGAAGATTTCAGACAGGGATGAAAGTAAGAAGCGAAAAGGAGTCAGGGGAACATCTGAAACGAGTCTTGGCAGCAAAAGACTGTGTTGCACGAGAGTGGCACGACATTCGCCAGCTCATAATTACACCGACGCCTGTCCATCAGCCTTTTAGGACAGACATCCTCAACCCAAATCAAATCACTAACAATTTCAACCATGCAATGGAGTGTTCAACCATAGCCCATTCTTTTTTATCGACTGCTAAAAAAAGATCAAAGACCCTAGACGGTAATGTGCGTATTAATGAAAGCGAGGTGGCTGATGCAACATTGTGGCAAGGCTTTTGCAACCCAGGCAGTTGAGCGCTATTCCTTGCAGGATGACTTGTATGAATAATGTATCCATTAGAGTAAAGCCTCCCTCTTTCTCTCTGCCGCTCTCTGTTTCTTTCTAGCAGATCAGACCAGCACAGCTAGAGAAAGAGGAAGACATACACAGGGCTTTTATTCATATATAATAAAGCGGAAAGGATGAGCTTTATCTGTGTAACCTTTGCTTTTTAATTCCTTTAAATCAAAGAAAGCTGGAGACTTGCCTTTCCAACATGTTGCTCTTGATAACTTTGTTCCTGAAAGTATTGCCGCACTACCGCATGAAATACTTGCTGAAGCCTGGCCTTGGTATTTGTTTAACGTAGACGACATGGATGGCTACTTTTTATTGAAAAATCACAGCGGCACATGGTCAATCTCTTCAAAGCAAGACACAAATAAAAGACATTCAGAAAATATACTCATACATACAGTAGGTCTGAAAGTATGAGATCACATGAAAAGTCAAAGTGAAAATGGAGCCTATTTTCTAATTTCAATAGTATAGTGATGCATAGAAACAGCTTCATATCTGTCAGTGCAGTGAATTTGTGTTAAAAAAAGACCGTACCTTTAGAAAATAGAGAAAGCATTCTAAGCAACTGGATGCATGATAAATGCAAAGTGTAGACGAGTCTAACCCATCCATCTTGAGATGGTTTGTTGACGCTGTATTGATGATATAGTGCGCTGTATGTCAGGAGGGGAGTAATATAATCCTGGTAAGGTCACAGAGGCTAATATTAGTAGTGAGAAGAGCAGTTTGAAGTGGGGGAGTAACTGATAAAGAAAGAGAGAAAGGGAGAGGTCAAGAAAGAGAATGATTGAGGCCCAGCTGTGCAGTGGGACCCGGGCCCACCCGGCTGTAATTACGGCTGGATTACGAGCGACTCTCTCTCCAAATTGCCTGCCAAACATTTTGTCCCAGATTATGGCCCAGATGCAGCAGCACTAAGCTGCACAAGTCAGTCAATGGCTGCTCTCGCTCATCTAAGCAGAATAACTGCACACAGAGCAGTAGGGGGTGGCAGCCGAGCTGGGCCAACTTTCCCCCCACTCCTGCGCTCAAAAACCAAATGCAAGATGGGTCTGATTTGCACAAATTATCTAGGAGCTCTTCCCGGGCTATGCAATCAAAAAACCAGAGCAAACATACAGTTACACAAGGCTGGATGATGCATGACATATTTTAATAAACATCAAAATTGTGGGTTAAAATTTTCATGAATGTATGTAAACCCATTTCTGCCTTGGTAAAAAAGACTACTTTACATTTCACAACTGCAAATTTGTCCCATAATTAAGAATTCATATCTATAAATTTCAACTTTATATTTCATAATTACAACTTTATTTCTAACTTTATTTCTTGACTTTTATAGCTCCCCTAGTAAAAAAAAGTAACATTTACTTCATACTAAGTATAGTTCAAATAAATTAATATATTTTCTGACATATCGCTCAAGACTTACTTAAATAATATTTGGAGTACTACATGTGCACAATGCACATTCCATAATATTAAGCCTAAAATGTGTTCTAATGTCATTATTTATGAGGATTGTATTATCTTTGAATAATATCAGCATTTAAATGCAAGATATTTAAAGTGTACCTGACGTATACTTGCAATAGTTCCACTTTAGCACAATCAAATATACTTCAGTATATCTTTAGTTGGGCTTCAGCACTACTTCTGCACGATTAAAATGCATTAAGTACAAAATTAGTTGTTCCAATTTAGCAGACTTTAAGTATACCAGTTTAGTATACTAAAAGTACAATTGCAGGGTATTTTTATTAAGTACATAAATAAATATGTAAATGTATTTTTAGTGTACTTAGCATGAAATAAATGTATTTACTTTTTAGTAGATTTATTTTTCACTAGGGTCATATTTTTTTAAAAGTTATTTTTATGGGCTTTTTACGCCTTTTTTATTGAGATACAACAGTAGAGAGATGACAGGAAAGCGGGGAGCGGGATCGGCAAAGGACCTTGAGACGGGAATCGAACTCGGGTCGCCGTGAGCACAGTTGCACTATGTGTCGACACACTAACCACGAGGATATTGGCGCCGACACTCACTTAGTTCTCACAATTATTTAAAACTTACTTTAACTCTGTTACTGAGAAATTGTTTATTTTAGGTGTTATACCTATAAGTTTTCTAATTTTAATAACTTTTTTTGCCTTTGCTAGTTAATTTGACATGATCTTGCAATTTGACAAACAAACTTTTAATTAAACTACAATATTAGTCTTACATAGTCTTTCAAATAATACAAGGTATTAATGTTAGTATAAAAGAAGTGTTATATTTTATTGTAATTATTAAAAATAATTAAAATACAATGATTAATGATTAAATAATAATAATTAATGACATATTAATTACTATAATTATTATAATTTAGAATTTTAATGATAAAAGCACAATACCATAATAGTTTGGAGTATAGCATGTCACGTCGCAGAATGTCAACTACCCACATGAGAGACGCATTTAAGCATGTTTTAATTACTTTATTAATCTGAGACTATCACAGGAGAAGGCTGACAGTACTGAACGCATTCATATTATTTGCTACACATCAGAAAACCGTAGTTCAAGACATTGTATCAAAGCCAGTATGAGGCGTCTGCCTCAGTCACAACTGAACTTGCACAGTGCTCTGTTGTCCTCTAATCCTCAGCATCCGGCACAGACAGTATAATTGGTTTTTGTAACAAAATGTATGTCTGCAGACACAGGCGAGACAGTTCTACTGTGCTTTGTGAAGTACATCCATCTTCCTGCAGGGAGGGGCTTAAATCTAAATCAATGTGCCATCCTCCATAACAAAAACCCCAAATAAAGGCATACTTTCCCAACCCCCTTTCAGAGAGAAGACTTCAGAACCTCAAAGACCTTCAGGGCAGACTCGATGCAGCCGTCGAAATTGGAGTGTGTGAAGCCGTCCCCCCCACACACCAGCAGAGGCTGGGAGTGCAGTGTCATCTGCCCTGGGCAATCAGCCACCGATCTTGTCACCTAATTAGAGAACAACAAAATTGAGTGACTGTGGGCGTCCAATAACTGATGCAACCTAATTTTTATTCTGATATTGAATAGAGCTGTTAACCCTTAGTTTACTTAAAAAAAAAAAAAAGTGAAAAGAGCCTGTTCTCTCTTTGAGCTGGGATGTGTGTGGGTATGCAAATGAATGCACATTGAAAGTATTGTGTTCATATCACTATGTGGAACATTTCTGTGGGTAATGCATAGCATAAAACTGGATCTGTTTATTGGACTGGTCATTTCATGCCACTTGTATTTTCTTTATATACTGTATATATATCATATTTTAAAGCAATGAACTGAGCATCTTACTAAACAATTTTAATTGAAAGTATTGAAACCAATGATTATCTACCAATGATATTTGGGTGGTGATTGTGAGATGTGGGGTCAGTTGTGATGTTTTGAAAAATCTCAAGAGATCATAGATAGGAATGGTTGGATTGCAAGATGGTGTGGAGTCGGTCGGCGTGCATGACAGTACTAAAATACAGCACACTTCTGAATGCTGCCTAACAGACCTGTTTGACAACTGAATGTGGCCCATGGAAAATGTTAAACTGATTATAGCAAAAAGTCTTTAGATGGACAAAGTCTTCCTTTATTGGTGGTTTATTCAATATCAGGAAAACAAAACTGTAGCTTTAGGACTCCAGGCTCTTTTTCAACAACAGTGGAAAATATTGTGGCAATACTATTTTGCCTAAAGTGCAAACAGAGTTTCACTCATTTATAAGGCACAGAAGGAGAGGACGGCTGAAAGACTGTCCATCCATATGTAATTTTTCAGCACAACTCACCAAAGACTTTAAGAATTTAATGAGATTATATATCCATTTCAGTGTCAGGTTTTTGTGAAAATTACTTTTGCCAATCATCCAAACTTGCAGTGCCTCATGCTGATGGTTCAAAATCATTCATTTTTATAAGCTACAGAATACATGGAAGACTAAAGCGATGCAGGACTTACAGGCCTAATATTCTTACTATTCTGGAATAGAGAGAAAAGCGTTAATAATGCTTCTGTTCATAATTCAAAAGTATTGGGTCTTTATAAATAATAATAGTTATTTTATTTGTGTTGAAACACAAACAGTGCTCTCAAAAGTCAGTTCTGCTGTGTTACATACATTAAAATGCAGATCACTGGCAGTCGAGTTCAGTTGTAATTAGCTTGTTTCTTTATAAAGATGTATATTATATCTATGCATACTACAAAATGACAGCACTAGACTTTCAGGATTTACAGTTCTAGGTGCCTGCTTGTTCTGTAGCTTTGTTTCCTCATAAGGGAGATTCTCACAAGAGATGGGGGAGGGAAAGGGCTGTTAATATATTTGGTTAAATATAGAGCTTTTAATAGCAGTGGAGGCGCCTTCATTGGGTCAACCAGAGTCAAGAATAGACTTGATGGTAAATTGAGCAGAATTTGGATGATATTCACTGTCTGTGGGTTGTGGGTTTTAAAGAGCACATGGTATGTGTGACCTGTGCGTAACCCAGCTTAAAACTAGAAAAGCAAAGTTTGTCAAAGCCCTGGTTTAAAGTAAAATAAACAAATACAAAATGTAAAAAAGTTTTCAGAAAGTTAATTATTTGAAGAATACTTTTTGAAAGTTAGATATTTCAAAGTTGGTTTTTGAAAGTTAGGCATTTTTGAAAGTAAGTTTTTAAAGTTAAGCACTAGCAAGTTAGTTTGTGGCTGCTCCGTATATGTTGAATGTGCTGTAACTCTGTAGTTTTTATATATTAATATTTACAGAGGACAGACATGTTGCACTGTAAACTGTATATCTGGGTTGATCTTCTTTATAAACTGCCTCTGTAGCTCATTAAAATGATGTATGTATTCTACAGTGTGGGCAGTCAGCGATACAGGTCCTCACTGTAAATCTGACACACGTTTGCAGATAACTCGAAAAGAGCCACAGCTAGAACAGTGTCTCTGTACATTGTTTAAATGTAGAAATGCAGCATGTAAATGACTACTGAGAGTAAACACATTCCCTGCACGGCCCATTACAAAGGCTTCGGCCGGCCCCAACCCTCTGCCAGATAAACATCGAGGTGCAACGCACTAGAGCGAAGGAAATAGTATCCATTTCCTGGGTTTCAATTGGCATCTTACAGACCGAGCGCTATCATCATTGTGTCCAAACCCCCCCTCCCCTCTTGTATCTTTAAATGGTAATCTTTGTGTAAATCAATTGATAAACGTTTAGCCTGAAACATGGCCAAGAACAAATTGTTTGGTTTATTTCAGAGGTACGCTGAAGTAAGAAAGCCCGAACTCCTTAACCTCCTTAAATCTGTTTTACTCCGCGTTCCTCTGGTGTAAATTCAGACATTAAAGATCCAGTGTGTCAAAACTTTGGTGCATCAAACTGCAGGATAACTCCTAACAGGATAGTTTACCCCTAAATGAAAGGTCTGTCATAAAGGCTTGGAAATCAATTAAGGTGTAAATTATGACAAAATTGTCTTTTTTGAGAAATTGTCTCTTTTGAGAAATTTCATCTCTTTAAGCAAACAATTATTAACTACTCCTGTAAGAGAATTAAAGGGCTTTTCCCAAGTTAAGGAGTTGTAGAACCAACACTTTTTTACAAATACAGCCATTAAGTTATGAAATAGTCATGCCAACCTTTTTATAGCAGTGACCCAAAAATCGGTCGCACATCTGTTCAAAATGCTAAATGCCAACGTATGGTAAATGTATAGTCATCCATTTACAGAAGAAAGGGAGAAGAAAAGGTTTGGCTTTTGATAATTTGTGATGGTGGTGTTAAAGATTACGTGTTCAATAAATTCTAATATTTTGGCACAAATTCCCCCATAACTTGGTAGAAGCCGAGGCCTTCGCCCTCATGAATAAAACTATGAGATGTACAGGAAAATAAAATCCAGACTACATTGAATAAGTGCTACATGTTATATGTAGGGTTGCAACTTGATGATTAAACTAAAATGTAGGTTTATTCCTTTTGCTGACACTTTTGTCATGGTGAATTCATATTACTATTTGTTATTTTAATTATTATTCTTTTTTAAACACTATTTATTTTGAACACTATTGTTTCCAAACAATGTCTTTGGATATAATCTTTTTTTTTATAGTACATTATTGTAAGTTTTATTAATCACATTAAATCAACATTTAATTGACAGCCCTAAATCCTACACATTTTTAAACGATATTAATGTTACACCTAGACCACACCAGATTTTAATGACTGAGGTTGAGTGTGCATTATCCACCATGCCTTTTAATTATGAATTGAAGTTATGTATTATTAAGCATGAGTGATAAAAAAGGAATGCACATGTTCTGTGCTCCAACAATGTAGTGTCTGTTGAAAAAAGCAGTCTACATTTACAGTAGATTGAAAGTCATGACTCATGAAGAGTCTTTCCAGCCATTAGAGTCCAGAGAAGTCAATGACTTTGACATGTGGGGAGTGCGAGTGTGTGTTGCCGGTTTATGCTCAGCAAACGGTGATGTGGCAAATGACTGTAAGACCGACTCCTGCTCCATGCCCTCTGCGTGTTTGACCGGGAACTGGCACGTGCACAGGTGTGTGTGTGTGTCTGTGTGTGTGAGTAAGTGCTGTGTTCCCGCCTTTGCTGTCTAAACGGGCCTTGGCCCACTCTCTGGCACTCAGCGAGCTCAGCGCTCCCACACAGATGTTCTGTGTCCTCTGACCTCAAACTGAGGCCCAGTGCTGTGTGTCACAGAGGAGCTGAGAGTGTGGGGGCTTCGAAAGAGAACGTCTGTGTGTGTTTGAGAGAGAATGCAACTGTGCGAGAAAGGGCACAGTCCCACACAGTGTGTGAATGCATAAAGTACTACTGTAAGATTGTGTGTGTGTGTGAGCCAAGTGAGTGGGGGGAGAGTATGGATTTGTCTCTTTTGAAAAAGTTAAACTAGTTTTTTCTTAATCTGTATTTTGTCTGTTTTCTAGTAAAAATATATGTTTTATTCCTTATTTATTAGAGAAGCAAAACTAGACAAGATAATAAACAGGTAATGTGTCTTTAAGTTTATTACTTGTTTTAAGCAGAATTCTAACAAAATTGAATGAGGCTTATGCTGAACTAAAATATTTGTCAAAGAATAAAGCAGGTCTTAATATTTGAAAACAAGTCTTAATATGTTATGCAGCTTTGCTTCTTGAGTAAATCTTATTTAGTTTAGATGTTTTTTTGTTGGAAAAAAGGTGTAACGAATTCAGTCCACTGAAGGCGAGCGTAAGTGAGAACCCAAGTGCAGTTTATTTACAGTGATCCAAACAATAAACGAAGACTAGACGTGACTAACATGATGCTACTTATAGCAAACAAGAGGGTCACAAGACAAGAACAAACCAATTGAGCCATGGCGGTGCAGGCAGAGCGGGGGGCCATGGACAGACCACTTGCCTGAGACAGAACAAGTAGAGAGTTCTTGAATGGCCTCCTTGGCCGTGGCAGGACAGACAGTCGGAGACTCAGCCGTGGCGGCCATCTTTGGCCGGGGACTCAGCCGTGGCAGCCATGTCATGACGAGACTCTGGAAGATCAGTTGAGACGTGATGAGACTCTAGAAGGACGGCCATTTTGTGAAGAGACGGACAAAAATACTTAAAAAGAAGATTTTTTTAAAAAGAAGATAGTAGAAGATTTTCTTCATTCAGTAGAGCGATTTGAAGACACTATCAGCCTGGCTTAATTAAAAATGAATGTCTTCTGCTGTAAACAAGGGAGGCTTCTATTAGTAGCACTTGCCTGAATAAGCCAAAACATCTCTGTTTCACTCTTGTTATATATATTCACACAGACTACAGTGGAGCCTCACAAAGATAATTCAAAATGTAGCAGATCATAAAATAACTAAAAGAAATTAGATGAAATATAAATCAAATCTAAAAATAATGAACTGTATATGAATTATAAAGGATTGACCCAGGATGGGATGGAATGGGGGATAATAATACTGACTAAGTAATATTTTTTATTATGTGTCCCAGTTTAAGAATCTATAAACCTCTCTATCAAGTTCAAAGTGAACTCTGTTTCAGGCCAAGTAATTCTAAAGTTTGAAAAAGAGCAAAGATTGTGTATTCTGACTGACTCCAAACTTTTGAATAGTAGCATACATTTGAGTTTCTTAGTCAAATTCTCACACACAGACTAATGTTGTCTCACCTGGGAGTATCTCCCCTTCTGACACTTGATGCTGTCAGGTGGAGGTAGATCTGGCATCACTTTTTTCAGCTCTTCCAGGATGATGGGCTGTACCGCATCCTTCTCCTCCTCCAGGTGCTGGATGCCAAAGGGCACACTAGTATGCACCACCACAGAAGGTCCGCAGTTCTTCGAAGCTGCCAAAAATACACACAGTTTATCAAGCTCACATGTGGCTGCTTATGAAGTCATTCACAAACATACACAGATCCCACATTGTGTGCTACAGTGAGAGAAAGATTGAGAAAAGTTTAAAGAAGAACATTTCAAACGGAGGAAGAAATGAGGGTCAGATAACAGCACAGACAGCAGAAAATGCCATAAATACTTTTTATAACTTGGAAAAAAATACTTTTCTATGATTTAATGTGATGTTTTAAAGAGACAGTGCACCAAAACTGAAAATTCTGTCAACATTTACTTACCATCATGTCATTCCAAAACTTTCTTTCTTCTGTGGAACATAAAAAGAAGATATTTGGAAGGATATTTCAAATCATTTTGCCAATGGGGACTAAACAACATCAGATCCCATGGAAGAAAAACACTGAGAGACTTCTCAAAATATCTTCTTTTGTCCATACAGGTTTGGATTAAGTAACCGATGACAAAATTAACAAATCAAGCTAGTTCTTTCATATTCACTGTGAATGTGACATGACCAGCTTTATTTGTTAGTCGTAACAGGTTAGCATGAGTAGTGTAAGTATTAGTATCCAGCTTTCTCTTCTCCAGACGATGGTTTCTCAGTGATATCATCTGGGCACACCAAACCCCATGATCTAATGCTTTACGGGCCAAGCCCATTGCCAGAGACACGACCCATGACTGAGACCAGGCCTGATATATTAGCCTTGCACATAGTGTAGTCATTTCTCTAATGACACTGTTTTAAAACACATATTTAATATGATTGGAGGAAATCATGCTTTATTGGGCTCCATAAACATAGGGGTTGTGTTTGAGCAGCTGGAGTGATTTGGCCCAATGACTCCAAGTAGTATGAAGATGCTGAAAGCCATCATTGATCAACACTTGAGCAGTGGTGGACGAAGTACACAAATCAAGTACTTGAGTAAAAGTACAGATACATATAATAAAATATTACTCCAGTAAAAGTAAAAGTACTCCTTTTTCAATTTTACTCGAGTGAAAAATAAAAAACAGACGTCACATAGGGCTAAATGCGTAGCATTTTAATACAACTGTTAACCTTACGGCAGCGGGGAATATGAACGCGGCATGAATTATTTTATTTAGTCTGTGTTATTTTAATGTTTCGGTTTTTTACCTAAAACATAGAGACACTGATGTTGATGTGTCTGCATTCAATCATTTCAGTGGGCTTAAATAGATCACCCTTTACAGCAGATTTAGTTCACAAACAACTGACAGTTTTGACCTAAATATGATTTTCAGTTACAATAATTAATACTAAAATTCGACATTAGTAACTTACTTTTAGCAGCATCAGGCGCGCGCGCGGTTCTTACTTGTGAATTCAGTTCACTGGAGACTCGCACTAAACGGATCATTTGAATCAGCGAGTTGTCGACTCGAGAACAGGGCTGCGTTCAGCCCCGACAATAACGGTGCAAAACGTTTTTTAAACGGAAACGGTGATGCGTTGAACACACTGTTCTGATGACACAAGAGTTGCAACTATGGCAGCTGAGAAGGCCATTCTTTGTGTTCTTTTTGAAGAATTTTCGGAGCCTGATGAAATCGGTATAAATACGTGTTTAATACTGCAAAATACGCTCAATGGTACATGTCCTTGCCCTCCAGAATAAAAGAGAACATCCCAATCGAGTGAAGGGATTTGTGCAAACTGTGGTTCCTAATTATTGTGATCAACATTTGCCTCGCATTTCAGGATGAAAAGACAAACATTTCAGGTGAAGGATAATCCACTTCTTACCTCCAAGACTGTGTTATGATCTATATGACCTTATTATTTTTATTGTGAGTATTAGGCTTATCATTATTGCTGATCACTGTTGTTGTGCTATGTTATTGTAATATTTACCATTATATAATCAGAGCAGTATAGAAAAGTCTATGAAAGTGTCACTCCACAATGCAATAGCAAAATATATAAATATGTATAGTATTTTTATGTTACATTAATCAGTATTTAGCACACCTTCCTAAGGAAAGGATATGGACCAGAAGACATTGCAATTACTAAATGATATTTAGACAGACTTAAAGAAGTTCCAGATCTATACTTGTGCCCTTATTATTTCAGTTATTTTGCCTTTAATGTAAATAAACATGTGCAAACAATATACTTGCTCTTGTGAATTTATTTGGATGTTAATTACATTGTGCCAGCTGTCTAGTGTCAGACCTCTTGTCTGCAAAGCGTCCTGGAAGTGCCATAAATGAGCAGCTGTTGTGGCCATTAAAGGGGTCATATGATGCAATTTCAATTTTTCCTTTGTCTTTGGAGTGTTACAAGCTCTTGGTGCATAAAGAAGATCTGTAAAGTTGCAAA
>NW_015641008.1:322662-330355 GCF_001515625.1 Sinocyclocheilus rhinocerous
CATCAGACGCGCACGCTCACAATATCTCCTGGTTTTTACTTGTGAATTCAGTTCACTGGAGACTCGCACTAAACGGTTCATTTGAATCAGTGAGTTGTCGACTCGAGAACAACTGCAATCGGTTCATTCTAATTCGTTAATGAATCGTTTGGTGCGATTTGCGAACCGATTTAATGGGTTCATTGAAAAGAATCAGTTCGTTCTTGAATCAGACACCGCTTCTGCGTCTCGGAGCACGTGATATATTATAAGGAGTAACGATATGTTTTATGAAATGTAGTGAAGTAAAAAGTACGATCTTATGCTTTGGAATGTAGTGAAGTAAAAGTAAAAGTTACTCAAAATAACACGACTCCAGTAAAGTACATATACTTGAAAAATGTACTTAAGTACAGTAACGAAGTAAAGTTACTCCGTTACTGTCCACCTCTGCACTTGAGGAACGAGGGCTAGGTCTGAATAAGACCACAGAGACTGGCTATAACTTAATATTAAAGCCTCTGGCAGATTCACAGGGTAACACATTGACTTTATGGATCACCTGTGGGGAGGGGCCTTATACTTCAGTAAGATCTATTTTGTTTAGCAAAGTTTTATGGACCAACAGAGAACGACGAGCCATTTAAATCATAACCACTGGCATAAATGGCAAAAATGTTGGAATAAATGTGAAAAAAAATTCAGGCAAATCACATTCACAAGTTATTCTCATGCCTGGTCTTTAAATAATATTGGACTAATAAAGAAATTGAGTATTCCTGAAAGTATAGTTGTGGATAAAATGCCTCAAGGAATAATAAATGAAGATTATTTTATGACTAACAGCGTCTACACTGCACTCAACAGTGGGTTTAAAGGGGTCATATGATGTTGCTAAAAAGAACATTATTTTGTGTATTTGGTGTAATGAAATGTGTTTATGCGGTTTAAGGTAAAAAAAAACACATTATTTTCCGCATACTGTACATTATTGTTTCTCCTCTGTGCCCCGCCTTTCTGAAACACGTCAATTTTTACAAAGCTCATTGTTCTGAAAAGCGAGGTGTGCTCTGATTGGCCAACTATCCAGTGCGTTGTGATTGGCCGAATACCTCAAGCGTGTGACAGAAACACATTATTTTCCGCATACTGTACATTATTGTTTCTCCTCTGTGCCCCGCCTTTCTGAAACACGTCAATTTTTACAAAGCTCATTGTTCTGAAAAGCGAGGTGTGCTCTGATTAGGGATGGGCGGATCGATCCTTAAGTATCGATACTGATGTTGTATCGAAAGGATAGATCCTCACATAAAAATATCGATTCAAAGTGCATTTTTTAACCATTAATTTTATTTATTTATTAAGAAATTCGGTGCATAAAAAAAGCTTCTAAGTATATTAGCGAATAATTGTGTTGGATAGAACCATTTTTCCTGCTCATCGGAACACACGCAAATGCTGAAAGACAGAATCAATCAATCACAGACAGCGTTCGCTGCTGACGCATGGCTCACAGTGCTTGTTTAAAAAAGGCTGCGTTTCCCAAAAGCATCAGAAGCATAAGTAGATCTTAAGAAACCATTGCCACATTATTACATTACATTGTTAAACATTGTTACCACTAACTGAAAGGACTGGGGCTTTTAAACACTGGGTGATTGGGAAAACACAGGTGCAAGGAATGACTAATTAAAGGGAACACGGCACACCTGGGGAGGGAAAACACAACACAAAGAGTCCAGGGGCGTGACATTACTCCCCCCTCCCGGAAGGTGCATCCTCGCACCGTAGAAACAACATGGGGAGGGGGAGTGGGTGGGAACTAGGGAGGAGGCTCAGGACGAGGACGGACGCCCGGAAGGGGGCCGGCAGACAGAGTCCAGGGAGGAGACAGGAGGGACCCGGAGCAGGAAGAGCACAGCAGGACCCAGGCCACAGCCATAACAACGGCCCACGGTGGAGCCGACAGAGGGAGGAGCCATGGAGGAGGATAAATCTGTTAGAAAAAAATATGCTAAAGTTTCACCTTTAGGGGTACAACAGCCTTGCAGCCTTTTACAAAAATTAACCGTGGTTTTATTACAGTAACCACAGTTTACCACAGTATTTGTAGTAAAACTGCAGTAACCACAAATTTACCATGGTAATAATAATAATAATAATACATTTTAGTACTTATGTAACACCATGTTTATTTCTCATGAGGTATCCTCAAAGGTGCACTTTTGTAATTTATCTACCATTAAAGCATGCATACTTGTATGGTACTAATATGCTCCCTTTTAGGGGTATAGTTGCACCTTTGAGGTTACTGCCCCAGTAAAGGGCTAAAATACAATTATAGTATATTTTATTTCTGACAGTGTAAACAAAAAAGGCCTATGAAATGTTAAAAAACATGGCTTTAAAATCTAATATTAAGTGAGTATAATTACTGATTATATTCTTTTAATAATTTAAAAGATCAGTTTAGTTTAGAGGTATCGGTATCGGTATCGGCGATACTGGGCTTGAAAATATCGAAAATAAAATAAGAGGTATCGCCCATCCCTAGCTCTGATTGGCCAGCTATCCAGTGCGTTGTGATTGGCCGAATACCTCAAGCGTGTGACGGAAATGTTATGACCCTACCATACTGTGATGCCCTGTCCGGCCAGAGCGACGAGACAAAAACATTAAAACCCATTATAAATGAGGCATTTGTTGCATCCAGTGGGGACATAATTACGGATTATAATGACTTATACTCAGGGGTGCACATAAGTTTTTCAGCCTGGTTCTCATATAAGAACTTGGAGATTTGGTTTGGTCCTCATACTGCATATACTGTTACCCATTAAACTGAACTATAAAAAAAATAATTAGTAAGACTGATAGTAATATTGCACTTTATTTAGTTAAAAAAAAAAAAAAATTTATAAACTAAATAATAAAGTGTGATAATACTGTTACATTTTAAAATTAAAGGGAAGTATTAAATACAAATACAATTACTTTATAGTAAACTTAAAAATAAAATGTTAATATTTACTACTTTTTTGTAATTTTCATCATTTTCGAACTCAAAATCTGCAGGCTTTTATTTTGGCGGGTTGCCGGCGAAGTAAGTATATGCGCTTCTGGGTTTGGAGCTGCCGATCGAAGAACGTCAGTGAATGATATGTCACAGTTTTGAATTGTGCTTTGAAAAAACGGCAGCGGATAGCCTAGATTTATGCTTTCAGTTTCAATAGAAATCTTATACAGTACAGTTTGTCGATCTAAAATGGTGATTGTGCATTAACAGCTGTCAATCATGTCGGTACGCAAATGCGCTGTCAGAACTTATTTACACAGCGCATTTTTTGTTTTGGTCCGGCATGCGGACATGCGTACCACTTATGTGCACACCTGCTTATACTGTCTTTTTACGCGTTGCATTGCGCCGCGTAAACATAAAACCATGTCTACATTTGTGATTGGAGAAATGACAAACAACAAGCGCTACTCTACACTGCTCAAAAATCGCGTTTGAATCGTCAGTGGCAAATTCTTTATATATGAAAACGTACTTACAGTCTGTGAGTCAGATCAGCCGGCATTGTAGTCTACTCTACCAGGATCAGGAAACAGTCCTCCATAAAATGTGCTGCACACATCTGAATATTTGGGTTGAACTGTTCTGGAACAGTGTTGTAAATACAACTTAACCACTGATTTCTAGTTGTCTCCTCTTTTGGAAGGCCAAACAAAGTAGTTTCGCTTTCACAACGAAACACACAGCATCACACACGGCGGGCTTGAGTGAGGAAAGGCCGGCGGGCTTGAGAACGGCGGGCTTGCGGCAACCACATGTGACGACCCCGGGCGCATCTTCGAAAACGAAACCGAGAGCACGAAACTTCACGACATGGCGGCAGCAACAATACTAGGCAAGGCAAGTTTATTTATATAGCACATTTCATACACAATGGTAATTCAAAGTGCTTTACATAAAAGAAATGAAAAAATTATATTTTAAAAATTAACCACAACAATAAAACAAGGAATTTAAAAACTCCAAAGAGAAAGGAAAAATTGAAATAGCATCATATGACCCCTTTCAGTTTTTGTTTTTGTTTCAGAAGACCAGATAACCTGAGCAAAATGGCAACATTTCCAACAGATGGACAAGCAGTTATTAAAACAAAGTGGTTGCATGCTGTATTTGCAAAATGATTAACCTTATAAATATGCAATAAATAACCCAGTTTACAAATGTAGAGTGTGAAATCTCAAAACCTGACTACCCAGGATATACAGTACAAGAAAATTTGAGCTAAAGTTAAGAATGACCCTGGGTTCACATTTTCAAGTGTGAAAAGCCTGTACAGAAAGCTATCAATGTTTAAAACAGTTGTGCTGCGTAATATTTTTGTGGAAAAGTTCAAAAGAACAGCTTTTATTTGAAATATAATTTATTTGTTAACAATGTGAAAGTCTTTCACTTTAGATCAATTTAGTGCATCCTTGTTCAATAAAAATACTCATTTATTTTGTTTGACTTTTTTGTTTATTAATTAGGTTTTTGATTACATCTAAATGGCTTAACAGACAATTTTGTTATATTAAACACAAATATGAAATCATGCACAATAAGAACACGCTGTTTGAGCATGCAGGAAAAGGTTTCAGATATTAGCTGCAAAGCTGGCATGGTCTAAGCGAAGGAAAGAGGAAGTAATTTTTTCCCAGTGTGTTCACTTGCTTATGTAAGAGTTTACAAGCATTTCAGATAAACCTAAAAGAAAGCTCCTCATAACTTTCACATTTCACTTTAAATCAGCCAAATTTATCAATGGAAGCCTTAACTTCACAATCATGGAGTGTTGTTTCTGTAAAAAGAGCTTAGTATCTGAAGTGATAAGAGCTGAAATTATTGTTCTAACCAGTCAAGGTTGACTTTGGCTGACCAGTATGAATATCAGTACTGGGCTGAAACACAGAGACACGGTCATTTTCCGTTTGCAGAGCAGTCAGACTATATACGTGTTTGGCACAACGCCAGGCAGAGAGGAGGGGAAAAGGAGAAGCAGAGGGTGAGAGAGAGACCTTCCTTTACAAAAAAGAGTTTTGAGTATTTATTTGTAAGTGTGCATGTGCCAGAATGTGACTGTGCACAAGAGAGAGAGGGGTCATGGAGCGTGGGTAGAGGGCTGGCATTGTGCCCAATGGTTGAGTCACTTATTTATTGGTGGGGGAAGAGCTTGACACAAAGTTCACAGGGTAAATGGGAAACTGCTTTTTTTGCCTGACAGAAAATAATTTTAAAAATGCATTACATGTGAATTAAAAGTGGAGTCAGTAATTTTTTTCTCGTTAAAACCTTTTATCCATACAGAATGAATGGTACTTTTGATAAATATGTTCATTAAAACAGTTCATGAGATGAACACTCCACAATCAGTAGACTAATAAACTTGGTAATCCCTTCACTTGTGGAATTCATTTATCATGTCTGACTAAACAAGTCACATCTATAAATTACTGAAGTGTAATTTTTTACGTTAAATGTTTCTTCAACACAACCACACAATTCACTCACACTTATATACTGTAATTTCAAACCTGTATGACATTTTATAAATGAAGACATGTTGTGGGATAAAAGCTCTTTTCCTTCAATCATATTGAATATGCTTCAAATTATGTTTAAAAAGATCAAAAGCACTATAAAAGTATAATAAAAGTAGACCATACATTTAGGCCTAGTTGTCCTTGAGAAGTCCAATCTTTTCACTGAATATAGCTCACAAATCCAACTTGAATAATTATTTTACAAATTTGACTGATTTGGTTCTCGAGTTCAATTCAATGACTTTCAGCAGCTCACTAGAGGGAAGGATTATCAGTGAGTATAGTCAGTCTGTTCTTCACAAATAGCTATCATATGCTTTCAGAAGATATATAGAATATGTGATTATAGCATGCAAATTGTATTGACCACCTTAAATTTTACCTTTATGGAGTAAAAATAACAGGATTTCTATTACTGAGTGAACTATTCCTCCAATTTCTTCTTTTAATTACATACATAATGTTTTAATTAGACAATGAATCACGTCCATAGAACATTAACGTCTGTAACTCCCACATCCAGACACATTAGTATTAACTACAGCGATCCCAATATGGCCCAGTACATGGATTGAGTACATGAAATGACAGACGTTCTATGTTCATAATTATAACTTAAACATCCTTTCAAATATGAATCTTCTCTGAATAGTCCTTCTTCTTTGACATTTTGGTAAGAAAGTTTCAGACTTCATATGTAATCAAATTCTTATCAATTATGAACCAGTTCTGTTTTAGGGAAACCATCATCCAGCCCAGATCTAGCTCATTCCACATTTACTGAACGGCACAAATGGGTTTCTAGCCAGACGTTCAGGAACACAGTAATAGCTTATCATTAGCGGCCTGCCAAAAAGTTTTCAAAGAGAGCTTGGGGTGCTCTGTGAGATCAGACTCAGACCTACTTTACTGGAACTACAAGCAAAACACATTACAGAAATGAAAATGAAGATTAAAGCATGGCTGCGTGAAGGCTGGAAGGAGCATGTCGGCCTAAAAGAACAGCGCAGCAGAATGCAAAATTTAACAGCTCCCCTAATTATGATGTTGCCCTCGGAAACACTGGAGTGGATGAAAGGTGACAGGTGCAGAGACTGTTTTCACAAGACTATTTCCACCGGGCTCCTGCAGTGACAGGCTTGGTGAGGGAAAAACTCACAAACACAATCACATGCAAATTCTTCAAAAGCAAATGCTTTCTTTAGTTGCACACACACTAAAATCATATATGCACATAAGACACACATCTAGAATACATATGAGCTATGTTACCAGAATCTAGTGAATTGCCTCACAGTCTGCTGTTCACACAGACTACCTTCTAAAAGGGTTTGCACACCGGACGAGAAAGGCTGTGCCACGTCGTGTTGCGGCTAGACCAACTCACAGGTATTGCACACCAGACATGGTCCAAGGTGGCAGTTCAAAACGGTGAATCTAATCACCAAAAAGGCAAAAGTTGGCACTAAAGAATTTGAAGTTTGGTGTTTGCAAAAACAAAGCAAACATAAAGAGAAAGGGCAAGATAAACCTTTGGTGAAAAATGCACAAAACACAATCTTACAGGCTAGGGTGAAGTCATCATGCACATCAACAGTGTTTTGGGACAAATATAATGTAATTTAATGGAAAACTATGTACGTGGCGCTCTGTGGTGTGGCAGGATTTTGAAAAGCTTTCTTATGCCGAGTTCACACTGCACGATTTTAGCCCCATTTTTCACTCGCCGACAGGTTTTGCAAAATCGTCGACAAATGTCCCAAATCGGAGGCAAATCGGTGCTCGTTCACGCGAGTGACAATCACGCAGTGTGAATTATCAAAGACGCGATCTGAGGGAATCGCCGACACGTCGATTCACAATCACGCTGTGTGAAATGAGTTCTGACTGAAAAACACATCGGCCATGACCTACAGCCAATGAGAGACCAAAATACAGGGCAGCGGGAAGTTCGGGGAGGAGTTATATTAAAGTAGTTTGCGGACCAGTGTTGCCAAATCCGCGATTGCCGCCGGTTGTTTTTTATGTCAGCAGGTTGAAGCGACCCCAATAACGTGATATTTAGGCCCTGGAATGTGAATTGTACCAGGAGAACCCCGCCAAAAAAATGTGTATTTTA
>NW_015641008.1:331118-337296 GCF_001515625.1 Sinocyclocheilus rhinocerous
GCGTTATTTCCTTATCACTTCTCGTGTGTGTTTTGTTGTGGAACGTAGTTTGCGGACCAGACAGAGCTGTCGGCGATTCTTCCTACTGTGAAGTCATGCAATGTGAAACCCCCTGTCGCCGATCCATCGTGCAATGTGAACACGGCAGCAACTGAATGCTACCCCAGATAGTCACGCAGTGTGAAAACAACGGCGATCCGACGAGTTTGAAAATCGTGCAGTGTGAACTCGGCATTAGTCATAGCTGGGCGCCATGGACAGTCTCCAAGTGGTGCTGCCACTCTGTGTGTGTACTGTACACTTATAGAAAACAATGTATTCGAAAACAAAACAAAACAAAACACAACAAAACCACAATAAATAAGGCACAAACAGTGATACGCTTTTAAGTAATTTCCCGACACACTGCAGAAATTCAGGTAAATTACATACTTTTTCCTGTACCTGTAGCACCCACAAATATTTAGACGGAACTATTTTCAATAGTTATGTCCTTGTTTTATTCAATAGTTCAATATTTAGCACTGGAAAGTATTGACAATAACTATTGTCAATACTTTCCAGTGCTAAATAAATACAACCAGCAATTCCTTGGACTATCATCCAGAAGAAAAAACAATCATCACAGTGCAGTCTGAGATCATCTCTTTTATAAACGATAAATGTGATACTGCTTTAGCAAGAACAAGATACCTTAGTAGGCATATTTGAGCCATCTAATGTTAGGAACACCCTTTGGAACCGAATAATTGACACTTTTGAATAAGTAAGGTTGATTTCATCTGGCTAACAAGTAATCAGAGTGGAAAATTCACACAAAAGTGTTTCAGAAAGAACCCTTAAAATACTAGATAGGATAAGATAAGATGTACATGTGGTTTTCAATTAATATGTCATGTATTATTTCTTACATAACATGCTTGTCCAGACATTGGTGTAAATACACATATGAGCATTTAGCATAATTTTAAGACACAACCCTTTTCTTGACACCTCAAGGCAGACAAACTCAATTAGACAGTAATGTAATTCAAAGAAAGGACAGAAAAGGACATGACAGGAACAGGGTGGAAAGGAAGGGAAGGGTATTAGAAATGTCTTTAGGGCTGTCAACCAAAAAGAAAAAAAAAATAGAAACAGTGACACCGTCTAAACTGTGTCATTTCTGTGAGTGTCTGAAACCGATTATGACCATGACCATGTGTAAAAGTCAATCGGCACCAGTTTGGATTTGAAAAACATCGCAATTAAAACCAAATCAGATTTGTGTGCAGTGTGAAAAAAGATCCTGATACATGAAACACTGAGAAAGAAACAGAAAAGGCAGAGAAACAGAACAAAATATGTCAGAGCGGGAGTTGGAGATGAGAGGAGGAAAATATGAAGGCACTGACCTAAATTGCGCTTTTTATCATCTATGGCGATGAAGCGAATGCAGGGATTATTGGAGACGTACTTGACTGCCCAAGGGACATCGATTCGTGTGACGGCTTTGTAGAAGAGTCCAAGTGCATAGCGGGAAGAGTAGCTGACAGCCTCCAGCATCCTCCTCTGATTCTCCCCCATCCCTGCATGGAGACACACAAACACAGAAGCACAGGATGAAGCCTCTGGGCCTTGGTTAGTTCATCTCTCTATTCACTTCAGACAGCCGCCAGCACTGCTGCCTGTGAAGAACAGGCCTGTAGCATTCACATCGAAACACTGCCATCAAATCACAGAGCTTCTACAGCACCAGGTCTGATAACACACCTGGGTTAGTGTGACAAGAGCACGGACATAGATGTGTGGTTGATGCGTAGGGCTATAAAACACAACCAACAAGTCCCTTCTGCAGATGAGACTAGCCGTGTGGAGGTTAAAATGGACAGTGAGTGACACTTAATGAGAACGCGCTTCAGCATGTGGGACTCTTTTTTAGAGAAATGCTGTACTTGTTTCCTGTCTGGAACATCTGTTATTTATTGGAAACAAGCAGTCACACTAGCCTGCTTTAGTTATTTAGGGCCCACAGGTACTGAGTGTAGTGCAGGTCAAAGGTCAGCCCTTGTGGAATCAAATGCATATTTCTACTCAAAGACACCCCTGTTTCCAGTAAGGAAAGCATTTTCACGGACAACCGACAGAGACCTGATCAACATTAGTCTATCTGAGCAGTATCTTCCCCCCCTGAAGCAACAAACAGATGTTTGGTGAAAAGTGATGAACAGAATGCTAACTCGTCATTTTCTCTTCGCACATGTGTGATTCAGTTCCAAAGGGCAGTGGCAGTGTCAACAAGCTCGGCCCCCCTCCGTGGCCCCAGTAAATCTGTGTACTGTTTAAAGACCCTATGAAATCAGTTGGCGAGGGCAGTTTCCTTTCCTGTTTTAATGCAATTCCTAATGAAACGGGAAGTTTAGGTGGGACATATTGAATGGCTTGTCCTTTGTTAAAAAAAAAAGCCGTTAGCAGAGACTGGAATCATACAGTAAATAAATTAACGATTCTGGATTTGATCAGTTTATCAATTCCAGTTCCCTTAGCAGTCCCATTAGCAATTTAGTGCTTTAAAGAAATAAATTTTTGGAGAAAAAAAACTAATTACTTTTCAGCTTTTTAAAAATGACTTAATTGTCTTGCTTTTGGCATAAATGTAGTCCTATAATTTTCCATAAATATACATTAAACAGCAAAAATAACAAAAAAGTCAAGAAACTGATTTTATTAATAGTTATTAAAATTAATATTAAAATTGATATTAAGCAAACAGCATATTATTTTTTATATATTGATTTATATGGGGAAAAACTAAAAAAAGTTATTTTAACTATAGCTTCACTTTTTTAGAAGCTTTAGCACGTCATGTGTGAGATGCTGTAAATAACGTGAGGCACAAGCGTTGCGGTCCAACACGTCGTCTAGCACGTATTTACATAAAAAAACAATCGTATGAAAATGCTTGCTTGCTTTCTGGTTGTGTGGCTCGTGAATGACAGTGATGCCACACAAACCCCCATAACATCGTCAACCGCGGCTGTAATTTTGTTGTCACAAGAAATGCTCTACCAACTGTTAGTTCGATTAGAAAGCAACCAACTGATGCTGATAGAATACGACAATAGAGGTGAAATGGTCACATGACTGTCCCTGGACATGTCCCTTTTATCACTGTCTGTGTCATTGCAGAACATCTGGGGGAGATTAGGAGCATGTAAATGTGCCCCTTGGTACAGAGACAATCTGCTGCGGCATCTGAGCGTGGAAAGCCCAGGGATAATGCAAACCCTGTCAGCTGAATCCATAAAGAGGGTGTCTTTTTTTCCTCGTGGTAATGGAATCTGGTTACAGAACATACCATTGTTAATCGGCATAAAAGATCTCGACGCGGGAAGAGTTATCTAATACAGATATGAGAACGCTTTTTACCACATTAACCCATTTAAGTTGTCAGAAATCACTTTCACTAGAGCTGGACAATGAGTGCAGATGCACATTAATGAATCATCCTTTTTCAAAAAGCTACGACTTCCATTTCAAGTAAAACGAGACCACCTATTTAGGGGTCTCAATGACTTCAGCTTAGCCACAACTATTGAGATGTTTTTAGAGCTGTGCTTTCAAAAAAGAAAAGTACAGGCTATGTATTTTCTGGCTGCTACACGGTAGGTAAAGCTCTGAGTCATGGTGTAAAGTGGATACTGCCCTACATTACCCCCACCCTCTTCCTGCCCGCTCAGGTTGGCAGCGCAATTACCTCTGACAGGTTTGTACTGTGGGTCTTCTAGATTTCAGCTCAATCACATGTTCAGATCTCACAAACCAGCCGAACTGAGAGAAAGATCAAAGAAAGAATCAACAAACTGCTTTGTTGTCTGGTTAAAATCATACTATTTTATAGACACAGTATTTAATTTTTTTCATTACAAATGATATCAACGTAACTATTACAATAAAAAGTAAAAAAAAAAAAAAAAACATGCCATAATGCATTTAAAATACATTTATTTCATACTAAGCATACTTCAAATCCATTAACATATTTAATGGTGTTTCACTTAAGGCTTACTGATATAAAATTATAATTAAACATTATTTGGAGTATTTCTTTATTGCACATTTCTTAGTATTATTCCTTAAATGTGTTTTAATATCACTATTAATAAGGATTGTATGATCTCTGTATAATATCAGTCTTTAAATGCAAGGTATTTAAAGTGTACCTGAAGTATACTTGAAGTACTTCCACTTTAGCACAATCAAATATATCTTTAGTTGGACCTCTACCTCCACACAATTAAAGTACATTAAGCACAAAATTATTTGTTCCAGTTTAGCAGACTTTAAGAATACCAGTCCAGTATACCAAAAGTATAATTGCAGGGTATTTTTATTAAGCACATAAATATGTAAATGTATTTGTAGTATACTTAGCACAAAATATATGTATTTCAAATGCATTTTAGTATATTTTTTCACTAGGGTGTACATTTCAGTATTTCTTTATATCTTGTATGATCCCTTTTTGCTTTAATGACTGACAGTCATTCACACGGTCAGTGTCAAAAAAACTTGCTTAAATTTGATTACTGTCCAAGAAATACAAACTATATCCATACTATTTCAGCCAATGTTGCCTATTTAATTGTTCATGCTTACTGCTATTTTTCAATGTAGATTACCTTTGCTGTAATCTAACACTCAGAGTTATTCTTGAAAAATTTCAAGAAAATTTTACATACTGTACATTATAATGCTGTAATGCAAAATTCACTTGTAGCATTTAAAACAACTTTTTTGTTTAGAGTTTCAGTTTTAGTCAAACATTTTTTTTAAATTATTTTATATGTAAAAGACGTTCGGGACAACAACAAATTTTTACTCCCATTATGAGAAGAAAAAAAAAATAGGTGGAAAGAACTACATTTGAAATGCTTCTGAGCAGTGCACTTAAAGCAAAGTCATTTAAGCAATAGTACAAAATAATTCCTAGAGTTCTATTAGTGTGTGGCTTTCCTTTAATCAAGCCTCATTCTTTGAAATTGTTCCTACAAAGTAGGCAAGAGTTTGCTTTAGCTAGACTTGAAATGACTTGCTGAATTATACATCCACCTGTACAAATGATGTTCACCTGGTGGAATATTTACCCCCTTTCCCCCTCCCAGTTGTCCCCTGCCTATTGAGAGACAATGTATGCTTTTTTACTTAAGTAAGTAATAAATTATTCACTGAAATGTGCAGTTTTACATTTTCCATTTCTTTATACAAGATGGATATCCTTTGTCCGCTCACTCTGATGGTTTGCTTGCTTAATGATAAGTAATGGCACTAATGTGCAATGAGAGCACTAGTGAGTACTTCAGTAAAAATTTCCTCTTAGTTTAGACCAGAGGGATTTGATTTCATTACACACATCTGTGATCTTTAGCCTCCTTCCCTGACACATCCTCCGGTCGAAAGACTAACAAATCCACATGCACAGAAATCTACCCAAACAGTCAAGCTCTTTCAATATCCTGAAGAAAAAAAAAAACTCTTTACAGTGCTCTGTAAGTGAGCCCTGCATAGCCTCAACGTGAGACATACCTTAAACGAAAGAACATTCACTTGCCGGGCCATATACACACAGGCACCTGATGTCCTCTTCCTCTTTAGACACTTGTCACCACTTTAGAGTCTGCTTTACATCTGTCTGGAGGTTATAATTCCCCAATCTGTGTAAGCAGGGCAAAGCGGAGTGGATTCTGACAACTATGCTGTATGTGCAGGATCAACCTCACACAGGCTACATTCACAAAATCAGTCTCTGGCAACTGTATTTACTGACAGATGTGATTCTGAAACTGCCCTTTTCATACAACAGCTATCAGGAGCAAGTCAAATACTACCGATATTAAAAAATTTACCAAAGTTAAGCTGCATTTACAGTACAGTAATTTACAGTATTTCTGTGTAACTATTTTGACAGACAGAAACTTTAATGTACTTTGATGTTTACTTTAAAGGAGACATATTATGCCCCTTTTTACAATATGTAATATAAGTCTCTGGTGTCCCCAGAATGTGTCTGTGAAGTTTCAGCTCAAAATACTCCACAGATCATTTATTATATCATTTTGAAAATGCCTATGTTGAGTGGAAGCAGAAACACGCTGTTTTTCGGGCCTGTCTCTTTAAATGCAAATGAGCTGCTGCTCAC
>NW_015641008.1:337378-352332 GCF_001515625.1 Sinocyclocheilus rhinocerous
AAAAACAGTTGGTTATGTCTGTGAAGGTAAACAGCTGGGAAATAAATCGCATGTTTATTTTAGATCTGTTTGGCAGCAGCAATATACATTAAATAAATCAATAAATCCACTGCTCTCTTGTCTCCTCTGAGGCTGGGACTCTAAATAGTGTTCTGTGCTCGTCTGTGCAGCCAAAGACAGAACAGTTAGCAAGTTTTGCTAAAACTTTCGCCATGGCATTAGAACTGGTACACTTGCGAAATCAAAATGATGGCGCTGTGGGTGGAAACGTGCAGATTAGGGGGCGGTAATATTATAATGAGAACCCAAGTTAATGGGTTAATGTTTTTCATGTTTCCTTGGTTGGCAGATGCACCGGGGACCTGATTATAGCACTTAAAACCTGGAAAAGTCAGATTTTCATGATATGTCACTTTTAATGTTATTTTACATTTGAGTGTTTTTGAAGATTAGCGTTTAGGGGACATTAGATGGCAAATGCAATCTAAACATAAAAATACACTGATTTAACTTGAACAATGAACTATCCAATATCAGACCTTACAACTAAAAAAGTGATAGTGCTGATAACCGACATGATACTGATGTATGGTGCACATTAAAGTAAATATAAAATATGGTGACTTCCTTCCATAATACTAAAAAGTTTTATCAAAACATTATTCCAATAGAGTCAATAGAGTTAGACTTTATTTGTCAAATCTGAAGTAACCAAAAGCATCTTCCAATGGTAATCTAATTATTAAATGAATGTAGTTTGTAGTAGTTGTGTAGTATCCTAACCAGGATCTGTTCACACAAAGTTCTGAAAATTTAAAGAGAAAGTTCACCAAAAATGTGACTCAAAGCCATACAAATAAGCAAATGATTATGATAAATTTGAGAATGATCAATTTTCAGAACTCGCGACCAAATTTTGAGAATGAGTTTGGTTAGTCTGTACTTTTAGGTTAACTACCACTTTAAGAAAGTGAACATACCACATTTTTCTGCTATGTGAACACATAGTGGTAGGATTAACATTTTTTTTTTTTTAAATAAATCTCTTATACTCATCAATGTTATATTTATTTACAGCTAATTCAGTAAAAAAAATGTAATATTGTGAAATATTATAACAATTTAAAGTAACTATTTTGTATTTTAATACAGTATATTTCAAAATGAAATCTATTCCTGTGATGGCAAAGCTGAATTTTCAGCAGCAATTACTCCAGTCGTCAGTGTCACATGATTCTTCAGAAATTAAATGTTAACAAAAGTTTTAGTGTTTAAAATTTTGTGATATTTTTCAGGATTTTTTTGATAAATAGAAAGTTCAAAAGAGCAGCATTTATTTAAAAGAATTCTAACAATGCAAAAGCCTTTACTGAATAAATTATTTATTCAGTCTTTGCTGAATAAAAGCAATAATTTCTTTAAAAAAAAATCTTACTGACCCCAAACTTTTCAACAGTAGTTTAGAAAAAAGGAAAAAGGAAAATAGGGCAATGCTAACCACCACCTGCTTTAAAAGTTCTGTCACACACATGCAGCACATTTGAAAGCACACTAAGAGACAAAAGCCTGGATTTCCAGTTACTCCCAGTAAATACCAAAGCATCATAAGTTGCCTGCAAATTAGCTTTCACCTGACTGTGAGCGTTTTGCTCGTCTAACCTGAAAAAGCAAACTGTCTGCTGCTCTACGGCAGGAACCCGAGGCTATAGTCATTGACACGTGTTTGGCTGTGAGAATGACTTCATTAGTATCTGTGAGTGTGTGTGCATGCAGCTCTGGGACGAGAAGGTTAACATTTTCCAGTTGGCCGCTCGGGGGCATGTGTTGAACCCTGCACTTGCAGCCCCTGGTTCTTTGATGTGGGAGTGGGTGAAACATTCACGAAACTCAGCTTGTTGACAGAGCGATTCTTAATCAATACAGTGAGTCTTACAATGTGTGTCTGCAAAGTGACTGAATTGACATACTTTGTCTAAGTCACTGATCAACTTTTAACAAAAAAAATGGCAACATATCATGTCAGGAACATGTTAAGACATCTAACATCTCCGTTAATTACACATGAATAAGAGGACAGCAAAAAGGTGGTAGTTTTGATCTCTTATCCAACAGAAAATCCACAAAAAACTTGCAAATAAAATGCAGAAGTTGTGTGCACAGTACCAAAGGTCTGGTGGTCTCATGCTAAAGCATGAGATATGGGGCTTCCTTATAAAGCTTCCTCTCATAAGCACGTGCATGTGTGTGTAAGTGTGTGTTTGTGTGTGTGTGTGTGTGTGTGTTCGCATAAAGGGGTGGAGAATTACTGAGCTACGGGCTGATTAGAAAAGTAAGGACCCAAGGGAACCTGTGGGAGTGAATCTGGCTCAAGCCCAGGTAGTTATGCACATCTGCATTACATCTACACACAAACATATACAAACACAAACACACATGCACACACAAAACGGATCTCAAATTACTCATGCACAGTAATGATGTGGTTTCCAGAGACGAGTATCTGAACTTGAATAGGTGTTCAACCTTATCCACATCCAAATGCTTATGTTCAGTGTATACATGACAATCCTCGTCTTTCAGAATGAATGCAGAATGTTTACAGCGATGAGAATATTCAGAAACATATTATAAATATATACACAAGTGCATTTCTATTGGCACATCTATTGGCTCTGTTTTAAAACCTAGTGAGCTTTCTATGAAGGAAGAATTATAAAGCGTTTAAGGCACGCTACCAATTCAAGGACTGTGCCAAAATGTAGGCAGCATGATAATCCTGCCTTCTAAGATACCTTGTTTTTGCCAAATTCTAAAGTAGCGCCCAAGGTAATATCAAAATGCTCAGTAAAGAAAAATCAATCCAAGATGGTGGACAGTGCAAGATGATCATATCCGCAAAATCAAAATATAAAATTAAATATGTGTTTATTATTAATACACAATTAACATTGAAATTTAATTAAATATAAATACTACATAATTACTACAAAGTTTCAAATCAGTCACTCATGAGATTCCGTTTCAAAGTGCTCCCCTAGTTGGCTGCCTATGTAGGCAGTAGACAGCGAGATGAGCTTTTGAAGAGACATTTTTTTTATATTTCTATCAGGAAGCCTCTATTTTGGAACAAGTAAATGTGCCATTTTCAAATTAGTTTGTGTGGATATAATTAGCAATAGTTAACATAACAATGAGGCTGATGAAAAGTGCTATTTGCATGTAAACATTCTGGGTTGTGATTTCATGCAGAGCTGCATGTCATTTGCTGGGCTGGTTACACATCATAAATGCTGCTTGGCTTGAAAATATAAATCCAGAGTTATTTTGCAACAACCTCTCTGGTTCACAGGCAATCAATGAGGGGTAAAAGGGAAAAGGTGATGAATTACGATACAAGGGCATTTTCTCACAAAACAAAGTGCATATATTGGCTACTAATGCGTCATTTCTAAGCACACAAAGTCAGCTGGGACTGTTCCAGCAGTGGTTGTGGAATACGTGTGAATATTCCCTTAAGAAATGGGTCTTGGGGATCAAGTTTTTTTTCCTTGTCAATGATTGGCTTAATTGGAGACATCAGTGTTAAGGTGTCAGGGGATGTGATTTAAACCCTTTTAGGAGGTATGACTGTCCCATGGTCACGTAAAGTTAGGTCTCTTTGGTGTTCAGCACTGGAGAAGCAATTATAAAAGGGACCATTGTGAAAAATGAGGGTCTATGCTGAAGCGGTGTCAGCCATTCATCACAAAATAAAAAATCTATCATTATTAAAGGAGCACTCCACCCAAAATGAAAATCCTCTCATCATTTACTTTACCTCATGCCGTCCCAGATGTATCTTTGATTCTTCTGTGGAACATAAACTGACATTTAGGGTAAGCGTACCTATTAAGCTCACGTACCCATTAAGCACACTACCATTTTTGAGCTCAGTTTATGAAAAAAAAAAAAAGTATTATCCTACTTGATGTCTTAACCAATTGATGTGTTTGTTACTATATACCTCCTGTAATTTCAAGTCAATCAGATCATTGCACACTGAGATATGGGTATTCATGTGTTCACACTGTCTGGTGGCCATTTTGAAAGCTGTCTGAAAACTTTCACCAAAAGAGTAACTTCTTAAATGTGCATTTTTTTTAGATGTTTAAGCCTTTATTTTGGGTAAGTTTCACTACTTACTGTAAAATTAAGAGATTAATGTTTAAAAATCAAAATATAAAATTAAATATGTGTTTATTATTAATACACAATTAACATTGAAATTTAATTAAATATAAATACTACATAATTACTACAAAGTTTCAAATCAGTCACTCATGAGATTCCGTTTCAAAGTGCTCCCCTAGTTGGCTGCCTATGTAGGCAGTAGACAGCGAGATGAGCTTTTGAAGAGACATTTTTTTTATATTTCTATCAGGAAGCCTCTATTTTGGAACAAGTAAATGTGCCATTTTCAAATTAGTTTGTGTGGATATAATTAGCAATAGTTAACATAACAATGAGGCTGATGAAAAGTGCTATTTGCATGTAAACATTCTGGGTTGTGATTTCATGCAGAGCTGCATGTCATTTGCTGGGCTGGTTACACATCATAAATGCTGCTTGGCTTGAAAATATAAATCCAGAGTTATTTTGCAACAACCTCTCTGGTTCACAGGCAATCAATGAGGGGTAAAAGGGAAAAGGTGATGAATTACGATACAAGGGCATTTTCTCACAAAACAAAGTGCATATATTGGCTACTAATGCGTCATTTCTAAGCACACAAAGTCAGCTGGGACTGTTCCAGCAGTGGTTGTGGAATACGTGTGAATATTCCCTTAAGAAATGGGTCTTGGGGATCAAGTTTTTTTTCCTTGTCAATGATTGGCTTAATTGGAGACATCAGTGTTAAGGTGTCAGGGGATGTGATTTAAACCCTTTTAGGAGGTATGACTGTCCCATGGTCACGTAAAGTTAGGTCTCTTTGGTGTTCAGCACTGGAGAAGCAATTATAAAAGGGACCATTGTGAAAAATGAGGGTCTATGCTGAAGCGGTGTCAGCCATTCATCACAAAATAAAAAATCTATCATTATTAAAGGAGCACTCCACCCAAAATGAAAATCCTCTCATCATTTACTTTACCTCATGCCGTCCCAGATGTATCTTTGATTCTTCTGTGGAACATAAACTGACATTTAGGGTAAGCGTACCTATTAAGCTCACGTACCCATTAAGCACACTACCATTTTTGAGCTCAGTTTATGAAAAAAAAAAAAAGTATTATCCTACTTGATGTCTTAACCAATTGATGTGTTTGTTACTATATACCTCCTGTAATTTCAAGTCAATCAGATCATTGCACACTGAGATATGGGTATTCATGTGTTCACACTGTCTGGTGGCCATTTTGAAAGCTGTCTGAAAACTTTCACCAAAAGAGTAACTTCTTAAATGTGCATTTTTTTTAGATGTTTAAGCCTTTATTTTGGATAAGTTTCACTACTTACTGCAAAATTAAGAGATTAAGGTTTAGACTTTTGCATATTATAACCTGGAACTTGATGTGGGAAGTAATTACAGTTAGATCCAAAACATAGTTTTAGCAACATAGCACAGATGCTACAGAACATAGTTAGCTGACTAACTGTATAAGATTGTGTGCTACACTAATATATTACTTCACAGGCATTACTGGCTTGTACTTTTAAAGCAGCACTATGTAACTTTTTCTGTGTTCAAAATTTGCAAAATGTATATAATGAGCGAGTACATCATGAATTCATCTTCCAAACCGCGTTTTTGTCTAATTTCGAATCACTACGGTACACTTATAATAAGTACTTATATTTGGACTATTGTAGCCTAGTCGGGTCGTCACCGCTGCGGAGTAACACATACCTGCGTGAATCACCATAGACATAAACTTAGAGAAGTAGCTCTGGTTGGAATGTTCTTCCGCGGGATGTGTGCAGTTCTGTTTAAAATTCTGCTTTAAATTCATAATATTATAAATTTACAGTTTATTGCTGGTCTGTGGTTTTACATATATATAAGTTGACATCCATTTAGTTGACATAAGAGGAAATCCACTGGGGTTGTTTGGACTACCGTCATGTTCACTTTGTGTGGTTTTTGAAGCATCAACTTTGGAGGTCTCATACACTGACATTATATGGACTCGAAGAGCAAGATTATTTTTCAAAAAATCTTAATTTGTGTTCATTTGAAGATAGAAAGTCATACAGTATACATCTGGGACAGCATGAGGATGAGTAAATTATTTTTGAGTGGAATATCCTTTTAACTTACCCTCGTGTTGTTCCAAACCTGTATGACTTTCTTTTTTGTGTCATTATATTACCTTCATTTAGTATGATTCAGTAGAAACAGTATTCACAAAATGGCAATGTTCGTTTTTTTCTTTGAGAATAGGCAGCAACATGGATTGTATACAGATTTGGCCATATGATAAATGTCATACTGGGTTGATTCAAGCTTAAATACTGAATGAAATGCCACATCCAGCATGCACAGAAATTCAAAACAAGTTTATTTTTTAATTTGGGTGGTCATTTTTTTCACATTGGCATTGTTTGATTGTTTGAGGCAACATTGTTGCAAGCGCACCAACTCCCAAGCATTCATCATTGTTCCCTGGAAGGGCTGGCCTTTGCTGCTACCCTCTGGGACGCCACACAGCAGCACAGCATACTGGAAAGCTACACAGAGTGCACAAGAGAACTGAACCATTTCCCAATTTATGATCTCTCAGCCCTTTAAAGGTTGATTTAATATTTGCCTGAGAGGTTCTGGAAAGCTTCCCGAAAATAAAAAGGAAGAGAGAAAAAAAATAAAACAAAACCAAACAAAAAAAGGAGTCAAATGTTGTTTAGCTAACCTTTAATGCACTTGTTGGTGAGCTGTGTCCAACAATAAGAAGTATTTATTAGTCTGGGTGAAGTGGAGGGGGACTGACACCATTCAGATTCAAAGGGGCTTTGCACAGGAGCGAGAGTTCCATCATTAACCGTAGCTCCTAACGAACCACGTTTCAACACACATTTGCTCCAATGACATGTGATTGGGATGATGTACAGCACATTGGATGGAAAGAGGCCTGGATTGCTTTTCCAACTGCTCACGAGAGCCAGGTTATATTCGAGTCACTTGAAAAAATAAAGCAGATGAGATGTGTACACTCTGTGCCAAGGCAAGCTGAAGCTAGCGCTGCCAAACCACCTGGATGTGAAAGCACTTTATCTCATGTATGCAATTAAAGAAGTGAAGGCCAGCAGCATTACAGATGCCTCCAAGTTGTCTGAAAACATTTAGTATCCAAACACTGATAAATCACCACTCTTATTTGCCATGTGATTTCATTAAAGGTGACTCATAAAAAGGCCTCCATGTAGGCTGGATTTACTTAAATGCTGATCCTGTGGATGAGGTTTTGCCCTTCAAGTCTTAGCCTAAAAAGAAAACCAACTTCAAATGATGGCAGTTTTGGTTTTGAATGTGCCAAAGTCTTTAACACATGCTCAGTCTTTTCATATGTCTGCCAAATGTGATTAAATGTGTAAAAAACCAAAATGTGTGCTGTAATTCATCTGCAACAAGATGTTCCTGAGAATGTTCTCCATGTATTAAATAAGCTTATAGACACATTAGAGATAATGGTCCTCACTATAGCACATATCCAGGTTTTCTCCTACAGCACTGGCCCAGAACACTGAGGATTCTGTTGGCCAACTACAGATCATCCATAAACCGCAGGCTTTGGCCGATGCTATAAATGAAAACTTCTCAGCTCTTTATATCCGGACTTTGAGCCCTGGCCGCTAGAGAGACGGATGTGCCTCCACAGCTGCAGGCCACTTTAAAGCAGCACAAGTTTTCAGGGATGTTTATGAATGTTTTTTGCTGGAGTGACTTTTTTCGGTTTCCCTGCAAACATGGCAATAATGGACACTTTTGTGTAGCCAGGTAAACGAAGACGAAACCGCTCTGATGTCAGCTGAAATATCTGCTAGATAAACAAGGCGATTGCCAGCATGCCCAAACGGTTTGTTTCATAGATAGCTCAAGTGTAATTTGGGACCAAACAGAGACATTTAGGGCAGCTACCTGAGGGCTTCGGCATTGACGTCAAACCACAGGTTATTTTAAGCAGTAGGCCAAAGGTGGCCTGTTTCTTTTACAGAATATTTTGCCCCAACATGGCGAGCTGAAATCCATGTTACAGCGTAAAAGTCTGTTTTTAACTAATGGACGATGCTAAAAGCCTTCATCATAAATGTGTATAGTGTGTCTGGCGCTGCAGTGGACCTTCAGTGATGTGGTATAGGAAATCAATACGTCCCATTTCTAACTCCAGACTCATTCAGAGAGCAAATAGAAGCTGCTTTAGTGTGGCAATGCAATCAATTTGTTTATCTAAATTAAAGCCCGACCGATATATCGTTTTGCCGATATTATCGGCCGATATGAGCCTGTCGCAGATATATCGGTATCGGCGAATATGCCGCCGATATGAACTTGTTTTTTTTAAAGAACATATAACGCAGATTAAATGCTTCTGAATGGTGTACTTACTTAGTTTGTCCAGCAGAGCGTGCTCCATTGTTTGCTACTGGCGACCCAGTTCAGTGTAGTGTAGAGATGCGCAGATGAGCTCAAACTTCACCCGAGTCCGCTGCTTCAAATTATCCACCCGCCACCCACCCACACCTATATTTGATCGTCACATATACGATCCTCCGCAGACTGCGCGTGCACCTTCCCAAACGGACGAGGCTTTTATACTTGTCGCGTTCGCTGTTGTACTATTCTTTGAAACGACAGAGGGCGACGGGGTGTAATTGTTCTCTAAAACCGTCGGGAATCACCGGTGAGAAAAAGGCATTTGCTGGTACAAGACTTCTCGTGTGATGAATAAGTTGATGAATTAATAATTTCTTTATGTACAAACTGATTAAAACAATCTTAAACTATTGGCTTTATTTTGCATCAAACACAAGACAACTTTAAGCAAATAGTGTATAAATAGTATCTAAATGAATTCTAATTCTATTTTTATACAATAAAAATAAAACGTACTTCAAATAAGAAGCCTTGGACAAACTATGCAAAAAAACTTTGCATTGTTTTCCGTCAAAAAGCACCTGGTGGAGTTTGAACTTCACATCAAACTGCTTCTGTTTCACACAAATGCCGGCACAGACGTGCATGTTCGGCTAGAATCGCCCTGAACTCGTGCATCTTCAGATGCGGAGCTGCGCGAAAAGTTAAAAAAAATGCAGTGCACACCGCCACGCGAAATGAGTTCGCGCGCACTCAAAGTGAACTTCTGCCAACACCGCAATGACGTCATATTTGCAGCGCGCACCCAAGCGAACTTGCGGACGCGTCGAGTATAAATCAGCCTTCAGTCAATGCTGGTGTATATACCGGTCGCGCCGCGGCCCAGAACTCATGTTTATCATATCGGTCACATCGCGCGGAGCGCGTCCGGTGTAGAATAGAACCCATTATAATCAGTTATGTTGTCTACACTGGATGCAGTAAACTGATGCCTCGATTCTATTTATGACGTGCTAACACAAAGTTCAAATGAGTTTCAACGGTCGCAATTGTCGCGTCCTGTTGCGGCGCAGACACAGTGTCAGCATAGTTTGTCAGTACAGTCAGTAACGTAGCAGATTGAAAAGTTACTATCTTTCTGCAGTCCAATAGACGGCTTGAGTGGCTTGAGTCTGTTGAATGGTGATTTAACGCTACGCTGTCACCTAGTTGGAGAGACTCAATACTAAGTAAATAAACAACTATGTCCCCGTGTTTTACTCTCACAATGAGCTTATATTCGTTTGCTACATTAGTAGGGCCCTATGATTTCCGCGATGCAGAAAACATGGACAGAATCGTGGAATCCAGTCATAAAAACGGAATTTACTGTATAACGCGGAATTTCATGGAATTTGTCTTATTTTTGATGAATAAATAAAAAACAGGTCAGTACATATACGTATATAGACTGTGTTTGTGAATATTAAACTGCAAAAGACGATTTAAATACGAATGTTCTGCATGTTCATTTGATTACCAGAAAATACACAACACAGAGTTTGTGAAAAAAAATATTATGAATTATTATTATTTATTGATTTTAGATGTTTAAATTTGGAAAAGCTGTGCTTCCTGCATAAACCTGCCCCTGTTGGTTTGGCAGTAGCTTGCTTGTGTTTAAATAAGTGTTTGATCACCATTATCACCGTTATCATTGCAAAAAAATGTGTTTATGCATATATATTCTGTTTATGTAGGCTATATACTGTATTCTATATACAGTACCAGTCAAAAGTTTGGACACACGAATGGGAAGTGTGTCCAAGCTTTTGACTATATTGTACTATAATATAGCCTACACATAAAGAATATCAGCCGATATACCGATATCGGTCTTTTTTTACTCCCTAATATCGGTATCAGCATCGGCCCCCAAAAAACCCATATCGGTCGGGCTCTAATCTAAATTATAGTAAATTACTTCAGGAGTGCTACAACTAAGCTTTCTGGATGTAATACAACATTTTTAAAACTATCTAAAATCCTTTCCAGGCTCATTGGAAAAACGTGCCTGTGGTGACATGACTGCAAAATTATATTACGTTGCTTCTTGCATGTTTTACGACACTTTCAAAGTGAAATGTCAGGGAAGTGGCACTAAATGTGTGTTCGGTTTTATCAGAAACAAATGAATGTGAATATGGCAACTTTTATGAAGTTAAGTTGCTTGTTGTACGTATTTCGTCAGTTCGAAAATGTGAAAAGTGCTCTATAATCGGGGTTGAAAATAACATACCACCTAAACCTAACCAACAGTGTTTTTTTTTTATCATGACTCACATTTCACAAGACTCATACCATAGCTCTCCAAATTGCAAGTGCAATGCTGTACCAGGTGAGCTACAGAGCAAGTTTACTATATCAAAAGTGCAATTACATTTGGAGCTGGTAATGTGATGCAAAAATCAAAATAATAATAATTTATTATAATTTACAAATAATGTACTATGGTAGTGTGTTGAGGTCATATTAAATCAATAAGCTGCCCCGTAATCATAATTTGTGTAAAAAGGAATAAAAGTTGTTGCAGTTTTACTGCCATGAATTAAATGTTTAGATTTTTGGAGTTTTTTAAAAACTGTAGTGAGTGGCATGTTTTTCCAATGAGCCTGGGTTGCTGAAATCAAGGTAATGTCTATAACAGATCCGAGCCTTCTTTAAAAATAACAAAAGGCTGTTTGACAAAATAGCAGTTGACAACAGTTGCTAAGGCAGGATTGGTCAGCAAGTAACATTTTAAGGCGGGTCTTAGAGAAGAGTGTACAAACAGTTTTTACAAAATCATTATAAGAATGTGGTACTATGAGCTTCCTCAAATGTATGACTAATCAGTGTAAAACACACATTCTTCCTGTATTTAAACGGAAAAAAATAACACTTTAGTATCTCACAGGACAGGCTCTATTTTATAAGGGCAGACGGTTCTTTTTTTGTGCAGTATAGCTGAAGTTAAATCGGGAGTGCATGATGAAACAGACGAAGCAGAGAACTGACATGCAAATGTGCAAGAGCCGCCATTACTCATAAAAGATCATTTCAGTTTTAAGATGGCTTGGCAAGGGAACTGCTATTAGGAGCACGACTTAGCCAGAGCCTTTCCCGGCCTTGTCAAAAGAAGCTCTTTCTCTGCATCACAAATTCCTCTTAATTTAGAGAGCAATTCACTGCTCATTCATCTTCTGTTCTAATCCAAATACAGATCATGGCACTACCCAAAAATGGCATTCGCTCTTGGCACATCAGGGTGAGATTATCTCAAGCCTCTGAAGTCACAGTGAGCCTCTTCAGGCAGCGGAGGATTTTACACTTGCAACTCTGAGGTTTGGGCTCAATTTCTCACATGCTTGACTATGGTATCTTCTTTTCTGGGTGTGACTCTAATTTTAGCTTTGTGCACCTTACATCTTCCTCTTTTTATGCTGTTTCCTGAATGAGGTTTGTATAAAGACACACTGAAACGCATGCAAAAAAGCATGTTTCTGCAAGAAATGTGTATGAAGTATGTCATTGTTGACATCCTTAAACAAGTTCTGTTCTCTACAGTTGGAGTTTCACTTGAAAAAAAATCAGTTTATTAATTAAAAAAGATAAATAAATCAATAATTAATCTTTGACAAAATATATATATTTAAAGTCACCATGAAATCAAAATTCACAATTCTTATTTTCTTATGGATTTCTGCAGTGTTTATTATGCATGATTGATCTGTGCACATTATTAATGTTTTATCATGTGCCCTCGTAATCTTTAATCAAAATAACTTCCTCTCCCTCTTGCAATCACATCTCTTCTCTTCTCTGATGATGTGTGTCTCGGACAACATGTCACTCACTTAAGACAGCAAACAGCAATAGCAAAAGGAAATGATCTAAAGATCCAATCAATTTCTGATGGACCAAATTAAATCCTGCCCTAGATTTTTTCTTGTTTGAGAAGCAGTTTCACTCGAATATACGTCAAAATAAGGAAATAAAAGACAATAACAACTTCTGTTTCATGTCGTCTTTAAAATGATTTATTTAATTAAAGGGACAGTTTACTCAAAAATGCTAACTCTGAATGCAAATGTCATTCTAAACCTGTATGACCTACTTTATTCCGTGGAATATTAAAGAATGTATTTTAAAGAATGTTGGTAACCAAACAGTTTTGCTTAAAACTGACTTCCACTTTATGTAAAACACACAAACCCACACACACACACACACACACACAGAGACATTCCTCAAAATATCATCTTTTGTTGTCCATAGTAGAAAGTCATACAGATCTAGAATGACATACAAGTTTGTAAATTATGACAGAATTTGCACTTTTGGTATACTAAGCCTTTAATGTGTAAAGTGTAGTAAAATGTAAAAAAAACAACAACCTATAAATCACTTTTCAAATTGACAAATATAAGGACGTAGAAACATTCATATAAATTCATGTTTACAATGTTAATTAATTAATAACAGTAAAAAAAATAGTTTGCATTGGCCAGCTGCTTTTCTTATTCATTTGCTGTTTTTTTAAACATTCTAACAAAAAAAAAGAACTAATGAATTTATGACTGAATTTCAAGACATGTACTTTTGATGCATGATGTCCACCACATTAACATAAAAGTAAACACATAAAGAAAAATCTATTTAAATATATATTTTAAAATATATTTTACATTTACAGATGCAGTATTTCTTGCATTTATTGCACACGAGTAACTATTTAACAATTACTTTTAAATATGAATGAAATATGTCAATTGATGTCATTTACTTAAAAATTGCCAAATTATTTTTGAATACACTGATAAATTATTTATTTGTTTTATTTTCAAGTGGTACTCCTATTCTGACATTTTAATCTAAATTAACTGCTTATTCACCAATGGTAAATACATTTTGTCTTAGCACTACCCACCATTATTTTCATTCAAAATGGACATGATCAGTCAAATCAGTCTGATGTGTCAAAAGGTGACTCACAGAACAAAGGTACCGCACCAACTGTCAACAACAAACCAAGCACTACTTTGATGGGGTTAAGCGACCTAATTATAAAGAGAGAGAGAGTGATGAGAAAAGAAAAAAAAACCTATCCCTCCATTGTTTGGTCTCCTGAGTGCCTTTGAGAGAGCTGTGGAGAGAGGAGGACTAAGTATCCATTTAGCGCACAACACCCAGACAGTGCAGGGGAAATAAGCGTGCCTTTCTGTTAGGAGTCAGAACAAGGGATTACATCACTCCAGACTTGAAAGCAGCAGACCCAGACAGCCACTCGATGAGAGACAAAAAGAGAATCTCTAACCAAGAGGAGGATGATGTAACTTGACACATTTATTGTATTCTGAGCACGGGAGGAGCTCAAGGTAATTGCTAGCCAAACGAAAAGCTTGGATATTTATGTTTGGTGGCGGGGAACAAAAGAAGCGCCGTTTTAAGTTTAACGACGCATCCTGTCATGCCTTTTATAATATCTGCTGATTAACAACTGTTCTTTAAAGGCAACTGGAAAAAAGGGAAATAATCAGCATGCTAC
Source organism: Sinocyclocheilus rhinocerous (assembly GCF_001515625.1). Lineage (NCBI taxonomy): Eukaryota > Metazoa > Chordata > Actinopteri > Cypriniformes > Cyprinidae > Sinocyclocheilus > Sinocyclocheilus rhinocerous. The sequence continues at coordinate 351,511 of NW_015641008.1, forward strand.
CTATCTCGCACAGCCAGACCCCAAATCAAATAATGCAGCCAGGGAGACTGATTACCACATGAGAGAGAGAAAGAGACTGCCAAAAATAGAGCTTTAATTTCATTAGAAATGAAGAATCATGTTTCTCAACATCAGCAGAGTTTCAAGGCCGTCAGGGGATCTGGGCTGTGGAAAAGATCCACACGAGTGTAACTGCCGACCACACGGAGGTTAGCTGCAAAAATGCCATATTTCAGCACAATGACGTAATCACTTATAGGCACAAAGGCTTGCTAAGTTTGGTGCACCCTGACAGACCTGCACACGGGCCAGACAGGAAGTAAAAGCGCACAATAGGAAAGGGTGTGGGTACACCATCACTCATTGAGAGTAACAGAACGGGCAATTGAGTCAATGACTCCTATATCCAGACATCAATATTGTCTTTGTCATCCTTAAATATCAAGATGCAGTTTGCATAAATGCAATTAGAAGTGGCCCATAAACTGTCATTGTCACATTCGCTACTGTGAGGAGCACGGAGACGAAGGAGCGAGGAGACGAGGAGTGGAATTCAAACATATAGATTTGAATCACATTCAGGGAACCAGGAAAACACACGTAGCAAAGGAGGGAGACATATACACAAAACAAGGAACAGAGTCTGACACATTACTCCCCCCTCCCAGAAGGCACGTCCTCGGACATCACAACATCCAACGGGGAGGGGGGGTGGGCACTGTGGAGGCCCCTCAAGACAGACACGGGACAGCAGGCCTCCAGAGCGGTACCCGTTCAGGGTGCCATGGCGGATCAGACAGTTCGGGGGGCCACGGCGGAGCA
>NW_015641008.1:356895-368572 GCF_001515625.1 Sinocyclocheilus rhinocerous
GGGAACAGGAGCCCTCTGTGGGCTAAACTCGGGAACAGGAGCCCTCCGTGGACTAAACTCGGGAACAGGAGCCCTCTGTGGGCTAAACTCGGGAACAGGAGCCCTCCGTGGACTAAACTCGGGAACAGGAGCCCTCTTTGGGCTGGATTCGGGGGCTGGAGCCCACACTGGAGCGAGCTCTGGGGCTGGAGCCGACACGGGAGCGAGTTCTGGGGCTGGAGCCAACTAGGGAGCGAGATCTGGGGCTGGAGCCGACATGGGAGCGAGCTCTGGGGCTGGAGCCGACACGGGAGCGAGTTCTGGGGCTGGAGCCAACTAGGGAGCGAGATCTGGGGCTGGAGCCGACATGGGAGCGAGCTCTGGGGCTGGAGCCGACCGCCTTTTCCTCCTTAGATTCCCTTTTAGGTTCGGGGTGAAAGCCATGGTCGGCGGGCTTGAGTGAGCCGCGGCCGGTGGGCTTGACACAGGAACGGCCGGCAGAGGGGCTCCGGATCAGGATCGGAGGCTCTCCAGACGGCTCTCTGGATGACCGCCTCCTTCCAGTCGAGGTTGGTGGTATCTGGGAGTTCCGCGGGGCGATGGTATGGGATCCCAAGCCGGAACAGCATCACCAGGGTCTCCCCATCCAGGGAGCTGGCGAGGGCGAGCGGCACGAATGCCCTCGCGTAGGTGAACGGGTCGTGGCTCGCCTGAGCCACGGCGATGAACATCGCTCGTTCCTCCATGTTGGCAGGGAGAAACGAAATGGAAAACAAAAGACTTATAAAACAAAAACACAGGAGAAGGGGCGCCGCTTACTTTTCTGTTTTGGTCCAGAATTCTGTTCGCTACTGTTAGGAGCACGGAGACGAAGGAGCGAGGAGACGAGGAGTGGAATTCAAACATATAGATTTGAATCACATTCAGGGAACCAGGAAAACACGCATATGCAAAGGAGGTAGACATACACAAAACAAGGAACAGAGTCTGACAGTCATCAGGAGTTATGATTCACAGCTTTAATCTCATATAAAGAGGTTAAATGTGGTCATTCAGCACTTGGAAGGGGAACGTAAACTTTGGAGGGAGTGTGACTGTAAAACTAAAGAGCTGCTTGGAATCGTGAAGACAATATATAACAATCAATTGATCAATCAATCAATAAAAATGTCTAAAAAGAAATATGCCCCACTTTCACAGCAGAGAATGAGCACATGGAAGTACATTACTATAGTTCAAAAGTTAAGTGTCTGTAAGATTTGATAATGTTTTTGAAAGAAGTCTCCATCTATTTGATGAAAAATACAGTAAAAACAGCAATATATATAATAGCCTATTATTACAATTTAAAATGACTATTTTCTACTTTAATGTTTTAAAATGTCATTTTTTTTTACTTTGATGGTACATTTTCAGCAGCCATAAATACGCTGATTTGGTGCTCAAGAAATGTTTCTTATTATTTTAAATTCTGAAAACAGAAAAGAAGTGAAAACAGTGCTGCTTAATATTTTTGTGGAAACACTGACACTTTTTTTTTTTCAGGATTCTTTAATGAATAGAAAGTTATAAAGAACACCATTTATTTGAAATAGAAATCTTTCGTAACCTTAAATGTCTCCAATCTCACTCTGAATAAAAGTATTATTTCTTTCAAAAACAAATCCTACCGACCCCAAACTTTTGAATAGTAGTGTATATAATGAACAATAATATGGTTTGGGAAGCATTTACTCAGTGTTTAACACTGGAGAAAGAGCAGAAAATCCAAACCGTTTTTGTAGGCTTTTTTTTTTTGTATTGGGTCAACTTCCTTTTTTGTCTTTAACCACAAAAGCAGAAATGGTTCTGCATAGACTTAAGCAAGCCTGCCAAAGTGGAAGTGAATACTGATCAGATTCTAATTTTGAAATGTACTTATTCAGCCTCTTACTGTGTCGCTGGAGAACAGGCCCAACCACCTGTCATAGATTACATCCTCTGATGTGCAGGAAGAGCCAGACCCAGTGCTTTATGTTCAAAAATGCACACTCCTTAGTTTGTGTAAGTACAGGGTTAGGGTGTGTGTGTATGCGTGTGGCATGTTTCCTAAGCAAGAAAATGTCCCTGAAGTGATTGTGGAGTTACTATGGAGGAAATCAGAGGTCTGAGAGAGTACTGTTATGTCACTCCAATTCAAAGGGACTGCGCCAGCGCTCGCAAAAGCTGCATTCCACTCTCATGTTAATTTCTGGCAGCTGGTGGAGCATGTCAGTGACAGCAGACAGCTAGAATGAAAGAATTAAGGAAGAAAGTGGTGCAGAATATGATAAAAAAACATCCAAACATTAAGGAGGGGAATTTCTGGCCAAGAAGCGAGCAGAATCTGTCAGGAAGTCGGCTGCAACTGAACGCATCAGAGTTGGCAAAGCACCTCTGGCCCAAACGTATGTTCCATAACCCCAGTCAAACCACTAACCTGAAATGTTCAGTAATATATTAGAGGAAACAAATCAGAGTCAAGTCCAGGGAGGGCTCCGATCCACATCAGGCACGCCACAACCCAGCAGCACGCATAGAGTTCATTCATCTTTTGCAAATGCTACATGCTCATATTTCCTCATTTCCCCTGCACATGGAAAGCCACTGGGAAAACCAAAGTCCATTGAATGGAAGGGCAGGGCTGTAAGGACGTGATTGTCACTGCATTCAGGTTAAAAGAAATATGGCTGTTCTGGATTTCATCGGTTTCTATGGCTATTCTGCTAATACTGTATAACCACATACAAACTATGAGCGGATGGAACAGACATATAAAGAACTGTTCAAGATCAACCCCCGCAAATCCTGTCAAAATGTATGTAAAATAAATAAAGTGTCATATTTGCATTTTACCGCAAAACATATAAACAAACCTTGCTAAAAGCCAAGAATACACAAAATTCATGTGGAATATGAATCATTATCATGTGAATCACTATGCCGCTACATTGAAGAATGATCTACTTCATCAAAAATACAACTTACAATAATAACCTGCAATAAATATCTTTGCAAGTCTATGATATAAAATATAGTAATTGTTGGTTTTTTATTATTATCTGCGGATTCTTTTTCTGAGGCTGCTCTTATTCTTATCTGACAAAGAGGGCAAATATATACAAATATTGGAGTGAACAATGAAAGTAAACTAAAAGCAAAACATATTCTCTTAATTTAGTGTTAGAGTTTCTTATAGCATTCTTTTAACCTCTAAAAACAGCATTAAAACAATTCCAATCAATTTGCTTTTGCATTCATAATTATTTTCACACAAATTAGACCTAAAGACCTAAAAATTGAGGTCAATAGACACTTCTGTGGAATCATGCTGTGATGAAGCACGAAGTGTGAGGCATCCATTTTTTTGAGCATGCAGCTCCAATCTGTGAAAATTATTTCCAGATTGCATCTCTGCAAGTGCCAGTGGTTCATACCTGCCTGCTGCCCCCAACTGTCCAGCAGCCGCCACTACAAATAGGACCACTAACACAATGACATCATGGCAAACAGGACAATGAAGACAAAATGAACGTTTTATCTATGTGTTGGTTGGTACGATCATTTCTGAGAATATAAAGCTTTTTTTCTCAATCTTTTAGTCACATTACTATGGCTTAAAAGTTTGGGGTTGGCAAGATGTTTTAAATGTTTTTGAAAGATGCTCACCAAAGCTGCATTTATTTGATCAAAAATACAGTAAAACACTAATATTGTGAAATATTATTACAATTAAAAAGAAAAACTATTTACTAGTTTAATACATTTTGAATGTTAATATATTCCTGTGATGGCAAAGTGATATTTTCAGCAGCCATTACTCCAGTCTTCATTAACAATGTTGAAAACAATTGTGCTACTTAATATTTTTGTAAAAACCATGATAAAATAAAAATAGACTACTAACTTCTTTAAATCACTCAATCAATCAATCTTACTTGCCCCAAAATTTGGAATGATAGTATATTTGATCTGGCCTATGCTGTAGTTTAAAAATTACACAAATTTAAACAATTTGCCCTGGACAATCAGCTCTGTCATAAAGTCTCAAAGGCACTATAACTAAATCTTAAATTATGAAGAAGCCAAATATATAAAGTACACCTCTGCTAGATGACTCATTTACTTACAATTATGAAAGAATATAGATTCAGCTAGGTCACAAAAGGTTATAAAATTTCCAACCGAATATGATAATATGTTCTAGGAAAACAAAGATGTATTCAGAAGAGAGAGAAAAAAGTCACAAATGAAAAACAAAGCCCACTAAAAATGAAAGATCAGAAGGGTTTAAGGAATTTCAAGAAATGGCTGTAATATGTCTCCCAGGAGCAGTGTTTTTCTGAACACATGGGTTTTCTCACAGTAAAACCAGTCGTGACACAAAACAGAATAACACTTAAAAGAGTCCAAAAAGCCATGTCTTGTTGAAGTGGCTTTAAAATAACTATGATTTGACAGAGAAGCAGTTAAATGAGAGCCTACATTGACTTTAGCCTGCCAAACAATAAATCAACATAATCTCTATGGAAAAAATTCTCACCTCCAACTCTGAATGGGAATTTAAGAAGAAAACTGGCCAACAATTTGTGCATGAATTTTTTTATTTTCTTACGGTTTCGACCCTCTTCTTGCATTCAGTTATGAGGAGTCCTGTGCAACTGCACTGTGACATTAATCACATGGCCTCCATCTCCATCCAGAACACTTCAGATAAATTTTTCAGCTGCTCCAGTGCAGCCGTTTCATAGTGTTTCAATGGCGTAGAGACCCATCCGCCTCTGCCCTACTTCTGCTGCTCTGTGCGTGACACCACAACCATTTAGAGCGCCGTTTTTTCGCTAGAGACTCCTCCACCATTTTCAGCTGTCTCATTCCATTTTTCATTCACCCCTTAATTTGCGATGCAGCTCTTTTTCTGAGCCTGTGACTTTCTCCTCACACCCTGCATTATTCACAGTTTCTCAGAAGCTCCAACACCCAGAAGGCCCAGATCTGACTCTTCCATTTCCATATTTCTACTTAAGGACTTATGTTTTACCATTTCAAACACGTCATACTGAGAATACCAATTTGGACCCTGATGCTAACCTGCAGCGATGAGGCAGCTGGAAAAAGGTTTAAGATGACGATATGGGGTCTCTGAAGCCCACTGGCCCAGGGAAAGTCTGAATGGATGTAAAGGAGAGGTGGACGTGTGCATTTGAAAGGAGATCTGAGATTACGGAACACGCAATCTGGCTATTGTTCAACCCACCTGTTATGTTAAACAACTGTGTACAACTTTGGTGTTGGATTTGACCCTACTGGTTTCCATGCAATTTGCTAAAAATCAACACTATGAAAAACAATAAAGATTTGTGTGAAAGCAGAAAGAACTAAACCCTTTTGAAGGTAAAATGTTCGGTGCTGCAACAGTCTAGTAATTGAGATCCAAACTATCAAACAAAAATATCTATAAATCAGCTATGAAGAAACAGTGAATTTTGCTTCAATTCAATTTCTATTTTCTGACACCTTTTCAAAGAGCTGATTTTTGGCAAATTGCATGAAAACCAAAGGTGGGGTCAACATGACAGATGGTTTAAACATTTTTAAGCTTTTAGGATATGAAGACACGTCCAAACCACAATAGGAGATGACCTTTGACCCTAGCAAAGTTGATTGTGTGTCTGTGTGTGTGTGTGCACGTGTGTGTGTGTTTGAATTAAAGACAAAGCCAATTCAAATGGCTGACAAAAATGGTTAAGCATCAAAGGTATGTTCTGATCCAGGCAGGTAAAAAAATACTAAGGGCCCAATTTACTATTAGCTTCTGCCAGTGCAAAACCTCATTTGGCGTTTAAAAACTACTGTCAGGATTACTAAGGACACGCAGTGGGAAATTAGCACCGAAAAGGCATGGAGACAGACCCACCACCCCCCACACCGGAACGAGATCGTGATCGGACCGAGACCGATCAGTTATTTTTGCGACTTACCTTACTGAATATGCATTTGTAGGAGTTTCCCTTTCGATCGGTAAATTTATGGGAGTAGAGTATTTAAATGAATCACGCAATGTGATTTACTAAGATTTGTGCTCGTCAATTCAATGGTATTCGCGGCATTATTTAACATGCAAAAAAAGCATGTCTTAAAGGGTTAGTTCACCCAAAAATGAAAATTAGCTTGTTTTACTCACCCTCGAGGCATCCTAGGTGTATATGACTTTCTTCTTTCAGACGAATACAGTCGGAGTTATACAAAAAATTGTCCTGGCTATTCCAAGCTCTATCATTGCAGTCAGCGGGTGTTGCAGTTGAACAGTCCACAAGTCGTCAAATAAAGCGCGCACATCCATAATAAAATGTGCCTCACACGGCTCCGGGGGGTGAATAAAGGCCTTCTGTAGTGAATCCATGTGTTTTTGTAAGAAAAATATCCATATTTCAAACGTAATAAACACTTTTCTCTCACTTCCGGTATCTGTCATACTCGGAAGCCGTTCCGGCGGATGACGTAAGACGTCGGCAGTGCGTGATTAGTGACGAATGCGGAGAGAGAACAAAACAAAACGCCGGTCACGAATTAGAAGTACAAACCGAGGATTTGCAAAGAAAAATGTCGGAGGATTTCCATATAAACCAAGAGGAGACTGGTTTTCCTTTGCTAAAGTAAGGAAACTTTGCTTCCTTTGCTCCTATAAACAAACTCGCGAGACTAGCATATCTCAGAGGCGCACGCGATGTGCGTACGTGCTGTGTCATCCGCCAGAACTGCTTCAGTGTATGACAGAATGTCGGAGGATTTCGATATAAGCCAAGAGGAGACTGGTTTTCCTTTGCTAAAGTAAGGAAACTTTGCTTCCTTTGCTCCTATAAACAAACTCGCGAGACTAGCATATCTCAAGACGCACGCGCGCTGCGCATTGGTGCTGCGTCACCCGCCGGAACGGCTTCCGCGTATGACAGATACCAGAAGTGAGAGAAATATGTTTATTACGTTTGAAATATGGATATTTTTCTTACAAAAACGCATGCATTCACTACTGGAGGCCTTTATTCACCCCCCGGAGCTGTGTGAGGCACGTTTTATTATGGATGCGCGCGCTTTATTTGACGACTTGTGAACTGTTCAACTGCAACACCCGCTGACTGCAATGATAGAGCTTGGAATAGCCAGGACAATTTTTTATATAACTCCGACTGGATTCGTCTGAAAGAAGAAAGTCATATACACCTATGATGCTTCGAGGGTAAGTAAAACACAGTCTAATTTTCATTTTTGGGTGAACTAACCCTTTAAAGCAGGCGGTAATTTGCGCTGCTCTTGGTAGATTGCGCTGGTCATTGTGGAAATGAGATGTTGTGTCTGTGTTCCCCAATGTGCGAATTGTCAGTAAATCACCCACATAATTTTCCCCTCCCATCCACACTTTTATGGAATTGCGCTCTAACGCTAATTTGCCCTATTTAGTAAACCTGGCCCTTAAACTCAGAAACAGATTTATTATGAATTTGCATTAATGGGAATATTTCTTTATTAGAAATGTCAATTCAGCTCTATTATATTTTATTATATAAAATAATCAAATGTGACTTCATGGGGATACTTTTAACAGAAAAAATGGCAGACTGCAAAACCAAAAGTCATACAGTATTTCAATTTTAAGGCCAACATGTGTTTGTACAGTATATGTGTTTGTGGCTGTGTGGTAATATACTCACAAGATTCCACATCTCCTTGCAGCTGAAGTATCTGGGGTACTGGCATGGTTAAAACCACTATGTCAAACCGCTCTGGCGTTCCCCCTTTGCGACACACTTCCCAGCCAGTGTCTTTCCGGTGAATGTGAGTGACGTGTCGGTCGTAGAGCACCTCTGCTCCTGCTTGAGTGCGGAGGAGCACATTTGGCAATGTTGCACATAGCAAAACAAGTAAAAGGAGATGAAAAGGAAAAACAGGGAAAGAAAGAATTCGAAAGAAAGTCAGACAGAAAGAAAGGTCAGATTATGTATCATTGAGAAGTCAAGATTTGGTTTATAGCACATGCAAATAGTTCTACATGATCTCTCATCTGATACAAGAGCAATGGTGAAAAGAAACCCAATCCCAGAGTTACAATAGGCCTACATCTTATGTGAATTAACACATCGTTAATCACAAAAGGCATAAGGTGACAGAACAATGTTGACAGCAGTATATGATATCAATATCAGGGCAATGGTGATAAATAGAGTGCAAATACACATAATTCACTTTTCACGTAAATCCCTTACTGTTTTGCTGATCTTTAAATAACTGTGTTGTTTCTCAATGTTGCTACACACATTAAAGCAGTTCCATCTGACTGCTGCTTTTTGTTCTTTGCACAATATCAAAACATCCTGAACTGTTTTTAAAGACTCATAAATTCATAAATCAGCTTGCATGGTCTGGCCAAATTCTACTGCGCTCTCTCTAGGAAATCAGACATTTCTAAAAAGATTTCTAAAAAGGTAACATTTAGAAGGAACAACAGCTGGATGACTCAAAAATCAAAAACTTGCTGACCCAAAAATAATTTTCTGGCAGCACATTTCTGTCATTAAACAGCTGATGAAAAACAGCTGCTTTATGAACAGTGATAAAATCGGTTATTAAATCCGTCTTGCTTCTCTGATTGTGTAAATATATAAAAAGCATTTCTGTGTGAAATTGCCCTGATGGAAAACGCTGCAGCAAATGTTATTTTTGCTATTTTAATACATGTTTTAAATAAAATGTAGACATTTTATTATAACAAATTGCCTGGCATTTTTGATGGAAAACAGTTTACATGGCTTAAAAGACTATTATGCTCACCAAAGATGCATTTATTTGATTAAAAATACAGTAAATCCCGTAATATTGTGAAATATTGTTACAATTTAAATGAACTGTTTTCTATTTTAATATACTGTCATTTAATGCATCCTTGCTGAATAAGTATTAATTTCATAAAAAAAAAAAAAAAAATGACTTGAAGCAAAACCAGAAGAAAAAAATCAGCAGAGGTAGTTAAACACAAATGATCTACCTGACTCTTTGAGATAGTGTTTGACGATGGAGGAGACTCCATGGGGTGTCACATAGTTCACAATTTCTTCTTCCTTTAACATCATGCCTTCAACAGGAGCAACAAGAGGTTTTAAAATGTCTTGTGCTAAGAGTTCTTCATAAAAACTAAAAATACAAAAACCAAAAAGCATTAGTCACTACAAGACCCAAATATTTATTTTCACGTAATTAAAGTGAAAAAAAAAACTTTTAACTTTTAAACTCATAAAATGAGACTGACACTATAACAGATCAGATACAGTTCAGAGAAGAAGCCTACCTGCTGTGAATACGAGTAAAATACAATATACATATTGTAAATAAGTGGTTATATCAGATATGATATATTCAAAGCATCATAACATTATGTTTTTTTCTACTTTAAAACATTTTTGGAAGCTGCGAATGACAAAAATCAAAAAAGTTTTTTTTTGCATATTTGTAGTTGAGTTTTGGAACATTTTAATCATTGATATTTTTAATATGATTAAAAATACATTTAATATGATTAAGTATACAAGAACATATTGACTTGCCTTTGCAAAAAAACTGAAAGGCTAAAAGTCGGAGACATCTCATTAGCCCTTGTAAAACACTTATAAAGGCATGCAGTACATAGAGGTCGACAGTGCAGTTCAGCAACCCCTGCAACCCCCCTCCCCCACCATTCAACATGCGCTTAATGTCTGTGTAGAGGATGTTAACCGGGTCTTCAGGAAGCAGAAATCTAAGAAAGCTTCAGGCCCAGATGGTGTTTCACCTGTCTGTTTAAAAGTCTGCGCTGGCCAACTGGCCCCCATCTTCACACAGATCTTCAACAGATCATTGGAGCTGTGTGAAGTTCCCTGCTGCTTCAAATGCTCCACCATCATTATGCCATCATTCCATCATGCACAGTCAAACCTTTACAAATGATTCAGAATGCACTGGCACGACTGGTCTTTAACAAGCACAAAAGAGCCCACGTCACACCTCTCTTTATCTCCCTGCACTGGCTGCCGGTTACGGCTCGCATCAAGTTCAAGACACTGATGCTTGCATATAGAACAGCCTCAGGCTCAGCACCTGCCTACTTCCACTCACTCTTACGAATCTACATCCCCTCCAGAAGTCTGAGATCCTCTAGTGAGTGACACCTCGTGGTACCATCACAAAGAGGCACAAAATCACTTTCCAGAACATTTTCGTTTACCGTTCCTGGCTGGTGGAATGATCTTCCAACCCCTATCCGGAATGCTGATTCCCTGACATTTTTCAAGCTGAAAGCTGAAAACTCACGTCTTTCTTCACTATCTAACTTCATCCTAAAATAATATATATCACTTTCATCTTTCTCTGTCTATCTTGTACTTATTTGAACAATGCTTGAAACTTGGCACTTGCTGTCTATTTGCCTCTTTAAGATGAATTGCTTGATGTATTCCCCAAATTGTAAGTCGCTTTGGATAAAAGCATGTGCTAAATGGATACATGTAAATGCAAATGTAAATATCATAAGAATGTCCTGGTGGGGATGCACATATCATCACAGAAACTGATATATGAAGTTACAGTCTCTGTGAGCTCGTCCAGATCGGTGGCAGCAGCTTCAAAAACACTCCAATCAGTGAGGTCGAAACAGGCTTGTAAATCCCGCTCTGCTTCATTAGTCAATCTTTTAACAGTCCTTAAAACAGGCTTAGCTGTAACAGTGATCCAGTATATTACTGTCTCTGGTGGGACATGTAATCTGCTGCTTGTATTTTGGGAGATCACGGGAGAGAGTCGATTTATTAAAATCTCCAAGAATTATTAAAATAGAGTCTGGGTAACCTTTGCTCCATTTCAGTTATTTGTTCGGCCAGCTGTTGCATCGCGGCGCTCACGCACACGTCCGGAGGCACGTACACATGGACGAGAATGAAAGAGGAAAACTCCCACGGCGAGTAGAAAGGTGTACAGTTTATGAGGAATGCCTCTAAGTTAGGACAGCATACCTTTTTCAGTCATTTAATGAATTTTCAAAGCCCACATTCTAGTTGTCCGTTATCAGTGTTGGGCAAGTTACTCTGAAAATGTAATCAAATTACTGATTACTCCTTTTAAAAGTAATCACGTTACTGTTCTGATTACTTTATTTCAAAAGTAATTAGTAATTAGTTACATAACTAGTTGCGTTACTTTTTTCTTCATTAAATTTATGAAATCCCAGCATACACGCTCCCGATAAATATTTGTTATTAAAGCATCAACATTCACAGAACACTGTTATTTTTAACTAAAGCAAGCGGCTGCTGCGTGCGTGGTTTGGCATGGCAGAATGCCAGCAAATAGCACTGCTTTTATAATCTCTAAAGAGATGGCATCTCAGTTCATTACAATCTCACAAAGCTCCGTTATAACACAATGAATATATGCATGATGAATCTTTCATAATGTCTACAATTCGTGTGTTATAATGAGAGGATTCGTGAGCACGCAAATTTCAGCACTGCACTCCTGACTGGCCATTGCGTTCCAGAAATCAGCATTGCTCAACGCAGCAAACACGTGCTATAGCCTAAATAGAAACTCTGCCTACGCTTGCGCCTGTTAATCATTTTTATTTTATATTAGTTCTTGTTGCTTTTGTGCAATAGAT
>NW_015641008.1:368615-369785 GCF_001515625.1 Sinocyclocheilus rhinocerous
GGAGTCCCGTGAATCATTTTATTCTCCAGCACCCCGCACACACACGAGTGTCTACCTGCCCGCACCCGCACTCGCCCATCTTGTCCCGCGCCGCACACCGTTGCACCGTCCGTCGGGTCTCGCAGGAGAGCAGGTCTCTAATCCACTGGCACTGGACTCGACACTGCTTGCTACACCCTTTTTACAATCTAGATGATAAAACACTACATTCTGTCAGCAATGTAATGCGGCAGTAACGTATAGAGACCTCGACTTGTAACTATACTCTAATTACTATTTTGAAAATTATAACGCGTTAAATTACCCCGTTACTAAAAACGTAATCAAATTACAGTAACGCGTTACTAAGTAATGCGTTACTGCCCAACACTGCCCTGAACAGCTGGTAGCCCGGCAGATGATATCCAGAATGGCTTCACTCAGCCAGGTTTCAGTGAAGCACAGTGCAGCAGATCCAGTGCAGTGCAGATCAAATTTCACGTCAATCAGATAATTGCACACTGAGATATGGGTATTCATGTGTTCACTGTCTGGAGGTCATTTTGAAAGCTGTCTGAAAACTTTCACCAAAAGAGTAGCTCTTTAAATGTGTATTTTTTAGATGTTTAAGCCTTTATTTTGGGTAAATTTTACTGTAAAATGAAGAGATTAATGTTCAGACTTTTGTATATTATAACCTGGAACTTGGATGTGGTAAATAATTACAGTTAGATCCAAAAGATAGTTTTAGAAACATAGCGCAGATGCTAAAGAACACAGTTAGCTGACTTGCTGTATAAAACTATTATTACTTCACAGGCATTACTGGCTTGTACTTTTAAATCCATAATATTATAAATTTACAGTTTATTGCTGGTCTGTGGTTTTACACTGCTGTTATTTTTAAAGGTTTCATATTATTGTAAGGTGAGCTTAAAGGGTGCACTACTACGAAAATCACACAGCTTCAGTGACATCGATAAGATTAATGAAGATAATTTCATAGATATTGTTAATAATAGTTGTTCATATTAAAATATGTATGAACTTAATACATGACCTAGACTATTTATTTAGCTAAACCTTATCATTTTTATAAATATTATATGAAATATATTAAAAATTGTTGCTGTTCCAATTAAGCTCAGTGTGCTTCCTTTAAGCTCTTCCACATTGAACGTCTATGTAAAT
>NW_015641008.1:374304-375699 GCF_001515625.1 Sinocyclocheilus rhinocerous
TAATATTATAAATTGACAGTTTATTGCTGGTCTGTGGTTTTACACTGCTGTTATTTTTAAAGGTTTCATATTATTGTAAGGTGAGCTTAAAGGGTGCACTACTACGAAAATCACACAGCTTCAGTGACATCGATAAGATTAATGAAGATAATTTCATAGATATTGTTAATAATAGTTGTTCATATTAAAATATGTATGAACTTAATACATGACCTAGACTATTTATTTAGCTAAACCTTATCATTTTTATAAATATTATATGAAATATATTAAAAATTGTTGCTGTTCCAATTAAGCTCAGTGTGCTTCCTTTAAGCTCTTCCACATTGAACGTCTATGTAAATACATCATAAACAGACTTTAAATATTAACTGATGGCTGTATAAAATGGTTAATAACTTTTTCACATCTTTAAGATGACAAATCTAGACATAACTATAGTTTATGCCCAAAGATGAAAGAGGCATGTTGTCCATTCAAAGAAGGAGTCATCAGAAACCTGTCATATCTGTCCAGGAAAAAAGCGACTAAAGGCTGGAATACAATACACGACTTTTAAAATGTGAACAGATTTTTAAAACACCAGGCATCATACACTTACCGATTTTGTAAATAGTCACAAAGGAAAACTGGGCATCATACACTAAACGACTGAGGATCACACACTACCAGACATTAAATTCCTTCCGATCACAACAAACTCACACAGAAATGTGCACATTGTTGCTAGGAGACACTTGACAAATAAAAACAATGTGTTTTAAAATCTGCTGAAAATATCAAACATGTTTGATCTTCTCCGACTGGATGGAATCAAAGTCTGAAGCTAAATAATCGGAGTCTGTGACCATCATACACTACGTGATTTTCTATTAAATATGTCAACTCAAATCTACAAGACTGGCTCTGACCTTTGGCAACTAGTGTCAACTTCTCCAGACTGTAAATCGGGGCAAAAATTGTGTAATGTATTCCAGCCTTAGGAGACTACAGATAATTCCATTTAATAAGAGGCTTCATAATGAGGCTAGTTTCTGTGTTCATCCCCATGAATTAAATGTTTTATTGGTTTGTTTTATTTCATTTTTGAATATGTGTTCTTTAGCGGAATGTGGACTAGTCTAGATGTTGCAATGTGCTTAAATGACACTTCACTATGAATATATAACTGATCAAATTGAATGCCTTGTTGCTTGATTTTAGTGTTCTGTTTTTTTGTGACTGACTTTGTACCTTCAAATAAAAAAATTTCAATTATTCTTTAAAAAGGTTGTTTAAAATAAACAAGAATTTTTAATAAAACATGATGTGAGCTTAATGGGAACAGGGGTGTGGTTAAAGGGTACAAAAATTTACCCATTAAGCACAGCCAGACTTTTAGCATTTAATGATGTT
>NW_015641008.1:378311-378701 GCF_001515625.1 Sinocyclocheilus rhinocerous
AACTGATGGTTGTCACTTTAAGTTAATCGATTTTCTGTCAACTCAAATCTGCAGACTGGCTCTGACCTTTGGCAACTAGTGTCAACTTCTCCAGACTGTAAATCGGGGCAAAAATTGTGTAATGTATTCCAGCCTTAGGAGACTACAGATAATTCCATTTAATAAGAGGCTTCATAATGAGGCTAGTTTCTGTGTTCATCCCCATGAATTAAATGTTTTATTGGTTTGTTTTATTTCATTTTTGAATATGTGTTCTTTAGCGGAATGTGGACTAGTCTAGATGTTGCAATGTGCTTAAATGACACTTCACTATGAATATATAACTGATCAAATTGAATGCCTTGTTGCTTGATTTTAGTGTTCTGTTTTTTTGTGACTGACTTTGTACCT
>NW_015641008.1:378732-385225 GCF_001515625.1 Sinocyclocheilus rhinocerous
AAAAAGGTTGTTTAAAATAAACAAGAATTTTTAATAAAACATGATGTGAGCTTAATGGGAAAAGGGGTGTGCTTAAAGGGTACAAAAATGTACCCATTAAGCACAGCCAGACTTTTTGCATTTAATGATGTACATCTTAATTGAAATGCTTTTGTCATTTAAAATAAAATTACATATTTTTGTGTGAGAGATTAATATTTTATTTTAACATAACTTCTTGTTCTGAAACCAATATCTTGTGCACTAAACATGTCTCAATGTAGATTTTGGTGAGCTTAATGGGTACGTTTACAGCAAATTTTGACCAATATTGAGTACAAAAAATTGCATTATTTAATTACTTAAAAGCAAATGTTGTAATTTGGCTATAATGGGTCAGCGTTAACTATTTTGTTTTATTAACATCTAATCATCCACATTCTAATCATCTGCTTGTCTTGAAGGACAAAGTTCAAGACTTATCTCCAGGTTGTTTATCGTGCATAGAAATACAATGAGGACCTGCTCAGTCTGTTCTTTCAGGCGAAGAGTCAATAAGGAATTTGACGTCGAAAACTTTCTAATAATAAAGTTCATCATATCTGCTTATTGTCTGCTCACCTTCCTCCTTTATAGATCAGCAGGTCACCAGTTTAGAACAGCGTTTTGACTTGTGTTTAATGACAGTTTGTTGCACATACCACTAATTCAATTATTTAAACGCACGAGACACCAGCCACTCAATAAGGTGTTTCACATCAGTACATAAAATAAACATTCTGTGAGTGAAAACAGATAAGATGCTAACCTGCACCCCGACATTTGTCCCACACGACTATATTTACTTTGTTGGGCAGCTCCCTCCGCAGCAGACAGGCACATAAACTGCCTGTAAGTCCAGCACCAACTATTAGAACTCGAGACATTTTTAGAAAAGGTACATAAAAACTGCTTATGTAAAATAGCAAAGCGATCTTGCTCGTTTGAAGATCACGACTCGATTTAGCACCCTGTCCCTTTAAGAAGTATGAAAGGCTGAAATGTTTGAGTTGGCCAAGCAAAACATTCCCTTCGTTTTTCAATATTTTACTGGTGTGTATGCACAACATGTCCAAACATCAAAATAATAATAACATAAAGTTGTATGCAGGTTTTACAGGTACATTGAAGACAGAGTGTATTTATTATTGTAGCCTACAATTGGCTCAGTGACTACTGCAATGCACAAGTTATAATTTTTCATTCTCATCTAAAAAACAAACAAGCAAAAAGAAAAATAACCTAATGACGACGTCAGTTTGACAAACATTAGATTAATAATGGAGTGCTTAAATCAGGAAGAAAGCAGCTTTTACATAAATAAATCCCACTTCTTCAGAAGGGGGACTGATTGATTAAAGGCGTTCAAGAACAGTGATCAATCAGGTCATGATGTCATTGTCAGCTGATGTTAAAGCATTTAATCGCTATCAGTGTGGTCAACTCAACTGAGGCTCCACACTTTTGATTTCAGTACGCTGCTATGGAGGTCTCAACCGAAGTTGGGTGAGTTTCACTAAATGAGCTTCTTTTTTTTCGTTATTCAGTGCTTATGACCATTTAATAAACACACTCCATCAGATCAGTCTCGATCAGCTTAAAACGATCCTGCTTATTAATGTGCTGCAAGGAATTACGTTGTGGCAACTCAATGAATTAGCAATAAACGAATTTACTGTACGATGAAGTGTGTTACGATGAAGGTGTGAAGCTACTATGTAATTCATTACAGTGATTTAATACGTTTTGTTTGCACCGACTGACTTTCGTGCGTTTGTTATTATGTCAAATGCATTGGCTTGACTATCTGTCATTCAAAACCATTCAGATGTGCTAACGTTACGTGAACTGCTTTCGTTTTGTGAAAACGCAGGGTTGTAAAATTAAACATTTAAACCTTGCTTTAACTCATAGATATGATGGATACAAATAATATTGTCTATGTAATAGCCTACCTTATACAATATTTTTTGGTGACATAAATGTTTACATTTTTAAAAAAGTATACATTTGCCAAACATATTTTTGGATTTGGTTTCTGCTCTCATATAATAAAGTACAGTAGTGATGTTCAGCAGTGTTTGTTTTGGCAGCTTGTTTTCTGAACAAACAAAGATGTAGCTACATTGACCTTGTAATTTCATGTTATGTATCCTTACTTTACAGTCAGGTGTCACATGTTGAGCAACACTAAACAATCTATTGAGGGCTGCTGAAGATTAGCATAGCTTTTTAACACTGGTTTAGATTAGTGTGTCTTCTTGGGAGACCCTGTATGTTAATTCACTGTTTGTAAATGTTTGACAGAAAGATGTCATGGCTGGTGTTGTCTCTGGTTCTTACATTTGGGCTCATTCAGTGCAGGCCGCCTGTTGAGGACAAGATAGGACTGGACCCTGAAGTAAATATGAACATCGTAAGTAGCCAGTAGTTATAAATAACATGTAATAAGCTGCAATGAGTGTTCTTCATTACTGTCCAGCAAATTGTCAATAAGTGCTAAAACACCAGAGAATGAATTCAGGTAAATTGGGTTACTTTTGCCATTAATCGCATCGCAATGACATCCCATGAAGTCATTCAGCAACATTCATGGGGACAATACTGTTCATCAGCTATGGATACAATACTGTTTACTTTGTGAAAATGCAGAGTCACTGAATTTTAATATAGTGTGAATATGGAGCTTGTGCTCAAAGTAGAAAAAGACATCAATTTTATTCAAAACCCCAAGCTAAGAAAAAATAATGCAATTTTTTTTGTGCAGATGTTGTTATTTTTATGGCCAAAAATAAGATGAAATTCTGATAGCTTGTAATGTAAATCAATGCGATTCTTATAACAGCATAACAGACATACATAAAATGCACCATGTAGACAAAAATGTCAATTTTTCTAGCTTTAACTGCTTTAGCTGACCTTATGAATATCATGTCTTATTAAGTGAACTTTGCACAGCATTTGTAATATTATTTCCAGTTCTCTGTTTTGTCACATGCTCTAAAGAGAAGTGGATTCATTAGTTGACCATCTCTACTGTATAAGAAAATACATTTTGCACTTTGTCCTCCCATGATTCAATGTGGCTCTTGGAAGCTGAAAGCAGAACACATCATCACGTTATCTCTTGTAAAAGTGAATAGTCCCCTAGTGGAAAAAATATACTAAAATGTATTTGAAATACATTTACATATTTACCTGTATATGTGCTTAATAAAAATACCCTGTAGTTGTACTTTTGGTATACTTAAAGTCTGCTAAATTGGAAAAACAAATTTTGTGCTTAATTGTGCTAAAGTGGAACTAATGAAAGTATACTTCTGGTACATTTAAATACCTTGCATTTAAAGACTGATACCTGAAATCATACAATCCTTATTAATAGTGATATTAAAACACATTTTAGGCTTAATATTAAGAAATGTTAAGAAAAATTAAGTGTAATGTGCAATAAAGAAATAATTTTATATAAGTCTTAAGTGATATGTCAATAAAGATGTTAATGGATTTGAAGTACAGTATACTTAGTAAGGAATAAATATGTTTTAAGTGAATTATGGCATTTTATTATTATTATTTTATTTTTACTAGGGTTAGATCTTGGTTCATAAGTGTTTCAAATTATATATATTTTCTGTATGTGAGACAGGGAAGAGAAACATAATTCACCAGTTCAGCTATTTTTATTTTTCATAATTGACATTAGACAGCTTTATGTAACATATTTTCCCACGGACTCTGAAAGGAAATTGTACTCTAAGTGACATTCGTGCGCTTTCATGTGTGGTTAGATATGAAACAAGATTTCTTGGTTTAAATAATGATATCTCATAATCATTGTTTGACAATTTGCACAGGTCAAGTAACCATTTGCAGAAATGCTGATAAGACAGTGATTTGTTGGTTTTAATACAATAACTGGTTTTTATACTCTGCGTTTCACATTCTTGCGTTCACAAGCAGATTATTGAGCCTTCAAAATTTGTCACTTGGGCTTAAAAGAATAGTTTACCCCAAAATTAAAATTCTCTTGATAGGAGAATTTAAATACTCTGTACACAGTTATGTTCCATACAACAACAGTTTGTAGTGGCAACGTCTGTCTAGATCCATAGGCAAAAAAAGACAATCCATATGACTCCATATTCCATGTTTTCTGAAGCCATACAATAGCCATACAATAATCATTTTGTTTTCCAAAGAAAACATAAAAATGTACAGGATGATTAAAAAAAAAAATTACAGAATTTTTAATTTTGGGTGAACTTTCCTTTCAAAGTCATGATGTAACAGAAGTAGCAACAGATATTTGGATTATGATGTATATCTCAGCGAAAAAAGAATATTAGAAAAGGACAAATGTTGGGCAGGGGCTTGGTTCTATCCATCAGTTGTTGATTGGATGGAGACAGATCTGAATGTGAGCTTGCAGGCCATTGAAAGTAATTGGAGATGTTCATTATACATCATCAGAGAGAAGATTTACTGGGGGGAAAAAACTAAATAAAATAAAAAATAAGTGAAGTGTGTAATTTTTAAAGTGTGTAAATACCTATTAGTTAAGTGTTGCTATGTTGGACTGCTAAAAAGTGAATGAATGAATAATGTAGAAAGGAGCTCAGATCCATAACAAATAGCTTACTTATAGTTCTCTCTGCTCATTCATTTAGATGGGCAAAAGTATTATAAAAAAAATTACACTAATATAATAAAAATATACTTCAAATGATTTGGAGCTCATATATATTTGCTCTTGATTCCATGGAAAATGATATTCTTTATAAAATGCGGCTGTGAAGTTGTCCATATTTTCAGTAGGCCTAGGCTAGTTGGTCACATTCTGCATTTCATCAGACTTTCCTCTTGCATTTTCATTCCGCAGAAGTGCACGAAATATTTCTTGTTTCCAACACACACTATTTCTGCATGAAAAGAGGACGAATACGAGAGAGAGAGAGAGAGAGAGAGAGAGAGAGGCACATCCCCCAGTGCTTACTCTCCCCATAATGTGTGTTGAGCCAGCAGTGGGTTTATCCTTAAGTGGCCTAAAGTAGAATGAGCAGACAGAAGACCCAGTGGGAGTGGGAAATTGCAGAGCCTTTAATTATGCATGGGGAGATTGCATGGCAGGCCTGGAACCAACAAGCTCACACAGTTTCTTTGAAGTCTCTGATTATAATTTATCTCACATCTGGAGGAGGAGGAGGAGCAGTGTGACACCATACAGCTGAAATAATTGTGCTCTTGAAAAGACAAATGACTGAACTAAGAATTTAAGCTGAACTGGTGTTTTCTATTTTCATTACATTTAAAAATACTGCCACGTTGATGACATTTATTGTAGACCTTAGCAAAGAAGAAATGTAGCTATTCTTAAAAAATCCTTAGGCCTTATATTTCTTCTTCAAATGGATGACATTCTACTGCTTTCATCAGAATAGAACAATGCTTGTGCTATTTTGAAGTGTTGTATTTTCTAAAGAGAGAAGGAATGTGTTTGCTGTCCTATTTAATTTAATTTATCTTACATGGAGGTGTTTCTATTGATTTCTCCATGCTGTCATGGACTTTGCCATGCTCACTGTTGTGTTTGTCTCTTGTAGAGTGAGATCATCAGACACTGGGGCTACCCAGCTGAAGAATTTGAAGTGGTCACTGAGGATGAGTACATCCTGAGCATCAACCGAATCCCACATGGGGTCAAAAACAAGGATGGACAAGGTAAAGGTTTGAGCTGGTGTGCCAAAAGATTTGAATGAGCCCATTCATGCTTCTGTTTGGCTTAGGTTAGCATGAATTATTAAAGATGGGAGCTTTTTGTCCTCACTAAAGTGGCCGTCTGAAAGAGGAATGTCTGTAAGATGAACTCTGAATTCTCACATTCACTGGTTCACTGTGAAGCCATTACGAAACATGCACTGTCACATGAATGCACTGGGTGAGATGTTCACATCTGAACCTTAACATCTTAACATCCCGTGGTTTTTAATAGTCACGTAGCAATTTAAAGAGGGTAGAGAAGTGGTTTTAGATGAGTCAGTCTCGAATGGAGGAGGACCTCCTGTAACACACTCGTATAACTCAACCCACACATGATGTCTTCGTAGGGTTTTCTTCTCATAAATATCAAGATCTCATGACCTCTCGTGATGGTGTGAGGTTATTAGAAGATCCTGTTTCATAAATTAGTTAAGTTAGTGTTACACTCCCAAGTGTTATACTTGGGAGAGAAATGATTTTAAAATAATTAAGAATCTGATGGGATATAAATTCTAGTGTATAGAGCAGAAGTCTCAAACTGGCCTAAGTTTCATATGGCCCCACAAGTGTTTTGGAGTATGTATATATGTGTATATATTTGTGTGTGTGTGTGTGTGTATTCACCAAAAAATACAGAAAATAAAAAAATGATAAACATGCATACAATATATATATATATATATATATATATATACACATATATATTTATGTATAA
>NW_015641008.1:385599-398887 GCF_001515625.1 Sinocyclocheilus rhinocerous
CTTCAGTCTGTGTGCATTAAATTTATTTAATACACGAGTTTCACAATTTGAGTTGAATTACTGAAATAAATAAACTTTTCCATGACATTCTAATTTATTGAGATGCACCTGTATATACTGTATATATATATATATATATATATATATAGTTTAATGCTTACTTTGTTTAATATTTAAAAACACTATTCATTAAATATCACAAGTAAATGTTATCTTCAGCAAAAATGAACATTTAAAATGAATATCCATTTTTCATATTTTACTTTAAAATGTTGTGATGCTTAATTTATGTGTGGAATGTAATACATTTGATTAGTTAAGTGTTTTATTTTTAATTCACTTAGAAAAAATAGTATAAAACTAAATATCTGCCTTTTATCAATTTTTTGTATGTATCAGCAAGTATTATAGTAGGTGTCTGTACAATACATCAGTACCAGCTACAACATCATCAGCTGAAAAACAAAGGAAATCTCTGTGATGAATAAATCAGGCTAAAATCGGTTCAGTTCAGATGAGTGTTATTGTGGTGTTAATGTTCTCGGTCCTGTACAATAGTGCTTCTGGAATCAGTATTCAGTTTGATATTTAGTGCTCCCCATATTTCATTAATGAGCAGAGAGATCTCTAAAGCTCATGCTTCTCACACTAATCTCGCCAGGGACGCCACTGGAGCGGAAAACCAATTCAACAGCCATACATCAGCTTCCACTCTCCCTCGCTGTGCTAACACAATATCTCATGTTTTTTTAAATGAGAGTACATTTCACCGACACAAATCCCTCTGCTGGAGGATTTGAGGGCCTTTGAGAAACTTTAGCCTTGTGCATCTTTGATTTTCACTCATTGTATTAGATTAAGAGCAGTTGTTGGCTGCGTTCTTGTGTTTGACCTTCAGAATAAAATTGGTTTATGCAAATGAACGTGTGGAAATCTGTTCGGTACATTTATAACCATACTTAATCAGGAAGACTGGGAATTTTGAAGAGCACGTTAACAAGACAAACCCTGTGAGCCGTTTTTGTTTTGTGGTGATCTTAAAGCTGTGTGTGCTGAGAGCTGGTAAACGTTAATAATAAATTCAGATATATGATAAATAAGTAAAGAGCCATCAAGCTGTTTGTTTTTAGTGGATGGCTGGTGCTGAGTGATGTGACGTTGGGTGTGATAAGCACTGAAGCTCTGAGGTGGCACACGGGATATGCAACTCATTTCCTGCTGTCCCAGTTCTCCAAGTCACACGAGACACTGTGCTGGTTGGCGCGAAAGAACACCAAGGAATGACAATACCAAGTGAGCACCAAGTGAGGTTTCACAAAGACAGTCTCACCTGAGAGAATACACACTCGTTCTTTTCTCCAGATCTAGTAATTCATTCAAAAATACTTTAAAAATGCAATCTGTACACACAATGACTTTAATACAACTCTTCTGTAACAATTTTGGAGTTAAAATAAAAAATGCCAGGGTAATCTTTTAAAAATGAAAATAATTCAGTTTATTTATTATTTTATTTGTGTTGATTTTAGTATTAGATAAAATTGTGATTTTTAACAAATTTGCTTCCCTCATAATTAATGTTAGAAAAACCTTGTCTGCCAAATCAAATCATGTGGTGCAACTAACATTTAGAACCAGTAAAAAAGGAAAAAATAAAGAAAACAAAAAGAGACACACACCTACAGACCCCCATGACAGCGTATTAGTCTCTTAAAATATCAGATAACTTGAGTTTTATGAGAAGGCAGGATTAACATTAATAATTGATGATATTTGTAAAAACTAGTTTTCAAAGGAAAATAATATCTAAGATGTGTACACGCACATGCATTCAAGGTTTTACTTGATGACTTGAGTCATTTAAATTGAACTTTTCATATTAAACAAAATCATATGCAACCAACACGAACAGATTAATATATGAGTTTGAAGCAGTGATTTCCTTTGAACTCCATTTCCCATAAAACCAATATGACTCATTGTGCAACTGCTCTCCTGGGATTATTCTGCAGTTATGTAAAATTGAAAGTCTCCAGCTTCCAAAGTCTTGCTGTGCGAGTTGCAGGGTTTAAGGGGGGGTAGAAGGAATGGCTGGTATGAAGTCAAACAATGCTATCAGCTCAAGGTCTGTTTGTGCTACTAAGAGGACCAGCTCACATCCTGTTTCTGACAGATTTTCACTGATAAAGGTCCCAAAAAAGAAAGGATGGCATTATCAGCATAAATCTAATGCATATAGTCCCTCTGCTGGCCAAACATGTAATCTCTAAAAATATATATGAGTATATTTGATTCAATTTACAATTTCCATTGAAAGGTTTTGTGACATTTTTTGGTCTCTTAATTCGTATTTCAGAAGCAAAGCCTGTAGTGTTCCTCCAACATGGTCTTCTTGCTGCTGGAAGTAATTGGGTGACAAACCTGCCCAACACCAGCCTGGGTTTCCTGTTAGCCGATGCTGGATTTGATGTGTGGATAGGCAACAGCCGTGGGAACACCTGGTCCAGAAAACACATCAGCCTTGACCCTAAACAGAAAAAATACTGGCAGTTCAGGTACAAGAACAACATTTTTATGAAAGTGTTTAGCATGTGGTTTACACTTTCTCATCAAACACCAACCTTTCTACTGTTTAAGAAATTTAAGATAAAAGTTTGAAAATCATTTTTGTATATACACTACAATCCACAAGTCTGTTATGTTCACCAAAGCTATTTATTTGATCAAAAATACAGTACAACAGTAATATTGTTAAAATACAATTACAATTTCAAATAACTGTTTTCTTTTTAAATATATTTATAAATGTAATTTATTCCTGTGATCAAAGCTGAATTTTCAGCATCATTACTCTAGTCTTCAGTGTCACATGATCCTTCAGAAATCATTCTAATATACTGATTTGGTACTCTAAAATAATGTCTAAGTTTGTGCTGCTTAATATTTTTGTGTAAACTGTGAGACATTTTTTTCAGGGTTCTTTAAGTTCAAAAGAGCAGTTTATTTAAAATATAAATATTTTTCTTGTAAATCTTCCTTGTATTTATCCAAGCGTTTATTTCCTCTTTTCAGCTGATACTTGTGTGCGGAGCTTGAAACCTAGTCATACTTACAATTTTGACAGTAGTCTTTTTCTTGCCTTGCAAGCTTTGGTATTTGCTTCAGGAAATGCAGATCTAGTTCTTATTTTTGGAATTCTCTGTTGGGTTAATAATATATCAGCCAGAACACTGAACTCAAAAAAAAAAAAATCAGTTTTTCTTTCTGTGTTGTTTGTGTGTGTGTGTGTGTGTGTGTGTGTGTGAGCCAGTCATGATGAACTGGCTAAAAAGGATCTTCCTGCAGTGATAAACTTCATTACAAAGACCACTGGCCAGGAGCAAATCTTTTATGTGGGCCATTCCCAGGGAACCACTATAGGTATCACCTATTCTCTAAGCATTTTAGAGTGATTCATTATTTTGATCTGCTATTCATCAAATCACTGGTCTACAAAATATGCTCAGAGATGTGTTGTGCATTATGCATCTTCTCACACTGACAGTAGGCAAATGCATTATCATGCGTGTTACTGTGTGGGAACATCTCACAGCTCACAGCAGCTACAGTACTTCACACTTTTTGCTATGCATGATGTGATTCCAAGCTTTATATATCTTTATGTTTATATTACATTTTATATTTATATATTATTTTATATTATATATTTATTTCTTCTTGAAATGTTGATGCATAACTTCCTATTCTTGCTTCTTAGCGTTCATCGCTTTCTCCACAATGCCGGAGCTGGCCAGCAAAATCAAGATGTTCTTTGCTCTGGCTCCTGTCGCCACAGTGGGGTTGACCAAAAGCCCCATGACCAAATTGTCTCTTATTCCAGAGTTTCTCATTTGGGTGAGCATTTTGTTTGTAACACTATTCTATAGCTCGGTTCCACAAACTAGAAAACTACCCTATTGCCTACCTAGGCAGCTGCCATCTAAGGATCTGTCCTTTGAAAGAAAGGATTCTGAACGCTCTGCATAAGTAGCAATACTTAGATTTTTATAGTTTGACACTACAATTTTGCTAAGCTAGCAGCATGAAGAAATAAAATGCAAATATTGGATAAAATAGTGTATTCTAAATTACACATTTTAATTATTTTAATTACACTTCCAGTCAAAAGTTTTTGAACAGTAAGATTTTTAATGTTTTTTTTAAAGAATTATCTTCTGCTCACCAAGCCTGCATTTATTTGATCCAAAATACAGCAAAAGCTGTAATATCGCGAAATATTTTTACTATTGCTTTCTATTTGAATATATTTTAACATTTAATTTATTCCTGTGATTTCCAGTCACATGATCCTTCAGAAATCATTCTAATATTGTGATTTGCTGCTTTAAAAACATTTATTATTATTATTATGCTGAAAAGAATTATGTTGAGTAGAATTTTTTTTTAGGTTTCTTTGACGAATAGAAAGTTCAGAAGAACAACATTAATCTGAAATAGAAATCTTTAGTAACATTATAAATGTCTTTATCATCACTTTTGATCAATTTAATGCATCCTTGCTAAATAAAAGTAATAATTTCTATCATTTCTTTTCAAAAAAATAAAAATTATACTGACTCCAGGCACTGGAGTAATGATGCTGAAAATTTAGCTTTGATCACAGAAATAAATTACATTTTAAAATGTATTCAAATAGAAAGCAGTTAAAATATTTCACATTACTGCTTTTGCTGTATTTTGGATCAAATAAATGCAGGCTTAGTGAGCAGAAGAGACTTCTTTAAAAACATTAACAAATCTAAATGATCAAAACATTTTGACTGGTAGTGTATATACTGTATGTAGTACATACATTCTTTTGCTCTTGTGATGCCTTAAAATCTAGCCTCTGTTGGCAGTTCACTAGGTTTTGGAACAGAACATATAACTCATATTTATAGTGTTTTTACACATTCAAAAATGTCATGTTTCCTGGTACTGGTAGTGATAACATTACAGAAATCAGTAGTCAATAAAAAAAGTGTTTTCCTTACAACTGAAGGTCATTAAAGTGGGTTTATGTTTTTTAAGGTTATATACAGCCATGATGATAATTTATCAGAATAATATATTATTATTATTATTATTTACTTTTTTACATTTGTAGGATCTCTTCGGACGAAAGGACTTCTTTCCTCAGAATGAGTTGATTAAGTTTTTTGCCACTGAGTTCTGCAGCAGAAAGCCTTTGAGTGTGCTGTGCGGGAATGTTTTCTTTCTTCTCTGTGGTTTTGATGAGAAGAACCTGAACATGGTATAGCACTCGCTTTGTTAGATCATGCTTTTTAATGCCAGTGAATTTGAGAATGTTCCTTCATGTGTTCCTTCATCTCTCTCTCTTTCAGAGCAGAACACCTGTGTACACAACACACTGCCCAGCAGGAACCTCAGTCCAGAACATGGTTCATTGGGCTCAGGTAACAAAAAAAAAACAAAAAAAACTCAGTTTCTATGTGACATGTCTATGTGCCTTACTAAATGTCCTTCTCCACCAGCAATATATTTTAAAACATCCCCACATTATTTCCTCAAAATGAGTGAAAGCACAACCACCAGAAGTTGCAACAGTTCCTTAATCTGTCTCAGAGTAAAATATCAGTGTGAACTGACAGAGCAGAGAAGCACTGAGGTGTTTCAATAGGGGCTTTTTGGTAAGGCACACAGGTCAGATGTCTTTGGCATTTTTCTGGGCCTGCTTGACCACATTGCCTTGCATGTGTTCTCAAATGCACTTTGGTTTTAGGTTTTAGGACAACTTTGATGAAAGGTTTTGATCCATGTTGACTAGTGTATATATATATATATATATTATCATTACCACTGTTTGGAAACTTTAAAGTGAATGGACAGGACTCCGTTGTGAACACAACCTTTGTATATACAGCAAAACGCTGAGTAATTCAGTAAGACTGTAGTTATACATTGCAGCAATTACTTGTAAAGATAATTAAATGCAGACCACACCTTACTCTGTATGTCTTAGGGCTGGTTCACACACTGCCCCACCAAACACCAACAAACGGCAACAACTCAAACAATGTAAAGATGTCTGTTGAATTTATGTTAAGAAACAACTGTCATGTTCACACTGATCCTACAAACACCAACATGGTCCAATTAAAGCCATACAAAAGACTGCTCTTTGATACAAAAGGCACTATCAAACATATGAACATTCTACTTTATAATTTTACCTGTTCTTAAATACATTTCTTGTATTCTTAATACAGGCTGTGAAATCCAGTAAGCTTATGGCATATGATTATGGAAAAGCTGGAAATATGGCACATTATAATCAGGTAACACTGAGGACTTGACTATTTCTGCCTGTAAAGAGATCCAAAAATGAAAACTCTTGTTATCATTTACACCCTCATGTGTATATATATATATATATATATATATATATATACAGTGGTGTGAAAAAGTGTTGGCCCCCTTCCTGATTTCTTATTTTTTTGCATGTTTGTCACACTTTAATGTTTCAGATCATCAAACAAATTTAAATATTAGTCAAAGATAACACAAGTGCCAGTTATTAGGTTTAGGGGGCAAACACTTTTTCACACAGGGCCATGTAGTTTTGGATTTTGTTTTCCCTTAATAATAAAAACCTTCATTTAAAAACTGCATGTGTTCACTTGTGTTATCTTTTACTAATATTTAAATTTGTTTGATGATCTAAAACATTAAAGTGTGACAAACATACAAAAGAAATCAGGAAGGGGGGCCAACACTTTTTCACACCACTGTGTATATATATCTTTCTTCTGCTTAACACAAAACAGCCCTAATCCTAACCAAACAGCTTCCTGTTGACTTCCAAAACCGAAACTGTTTAGTTACCAACATTCTTCAAAATACTGTATCCTCTTTTGTGTTCCACAGAAGAGAAAGTCATACAGGTTTGGAAATGACATGAGGATGACTAATTGATGACAATTTCCCTTCAAGCTATTTTCACCACTAACTATACTAACTTGCCTATCCAGGGCATTTTTTTAATACTGTAGACTCCCGTGAGGATGAATGTGTGATGTTTGCTGTCACTCTGAGAGTCAGTAGTGGAACTGAGCAGTGCTTGAAGTGTTAAAGTCTCTTCCTGCTTCTCCCCTAACAGTCGACCCCTCCCCTGTACAACCTGCGGGACATGACGGTACCCACAGCCTTGTGGTCTGGTGGGCAGGACACTCTGGCAGATCCTCAGGACGTGGCTCTACTGCTAACACAGATACCCAAATTGGTGTACCACCGTGACATTAAGCACTGGGAGCACCTGGACTTCATCTGGGGTTTGGATGCCCCACAAGAGATGTACAACAAAATTATCGAAATGATGAGGGAGAATGTGTGAAGAGACATTTTGTTTGAGCAGTAGGTTTTATCAGCATTCCTTGAGCTTGAGCTAATACTTCTGTACCTCTTTGTTTGTTCTTTCTGTAAGCAGATGAACCCATTTGTTTGAGGTGCTGGTAACCGAATCTGCAATTTGCGAATGTAAATTTGATATTACAAACTGAATTAAGCCTTCGAGCCATTACCCAGAGACTGAGTTTTACACTCATGATCAGGGGTTGCCTTTTAATGTCTTTTAAAGGACATGCACTTGTTTAATGTTTTTTTTTTTACTTTAGCTTTTACTAACCACTACATCCTCAATCTCACTATACTGTAGCATTTCATGACCTGTCTTATGGCCTCGTCATGTAATCGACTGATTTTGTAAAACATGACTGGAAATAAACATACATTGATGCCGAAAATGTGTATACAAAAAGTTATTTTGCTTAGTGAGAGGTTTTACTTTTAAACCAACAATTTGACACAATCCAAATCCATTTGAAATCTTAACAGTGATAAAAAAACAAACTTTAACACTTTAAAACAAACTGAATATACATATACAGTACATTAAATTATCAATATACAATATAAGAACAACACAAATATGAGTAATCAAATGAAAAACTAAATCAAATATGCGTAAATACATCCTTCATCTGAGAAATGCATTTCTTATGACATTAAGTGTGTTCAAACATTATGTGTGGTTCAAAGTGTAAAAAATTTTGACAATTGGTGAAAACCCAATCTTAAACTCAGCTGGTGAATTGTAAAGGACCCCACTGCTGCTGCACATGAAACACGTCTCTTCTCTCATGTCCTCTATTATTACTCACATTGATTTTGTTAACATTGTAACAATTTTGTGGAATTGTAGTCTCTTTGCAATATCTAGTGGGGTTTCATGATTCTGTAAAGCAGACAGAAACAGCATGTCAAACTATTAAAAGAGTCACACAATGCGTTTAACAGAGAGAAAAGAGAAAACAAAATGTATGCTTGTTTCACATCACAGATCAACACCAGTTTCAAATCCTGTCAGTCTCAGCAAATGCAATTTCTCTAAAACACTTTAATACTTTGTTACATTTAACATTCACTTACCAAGTTCTCAGTTGACATTAAGAGAATGGTTTGCTGCTAAATACAGTGCAACACGTCTATGTCACCAGTCACTACTTTGTTCATTTTCACCTTATCTACCGTGTAGAGTTTAACATTTTTAAAGTTACTTTAATAAAGACAGTAAGATTACAGATCCCTATATAGAAGTTCACGTACTTGCTATAAATAATTAACTTACTTTGTTCTGTACTGAAACATCTGCATTTTTCTCCAATAACAGTGGAATGATCCTTTGACTTTTTCTTTGGCATGCATAGTGAAGTCCAGTGTTCCCCTTCTGAAAAAAGCAAAGCTGCACAAATTATAACCATGAACATCCTTTTTAGCATGATAATTATCTCTTAATTAATTTCCAAAACATGATGAGTGTTCTACTTACACAGTCTACAGCATTTACTTCCACCTTAGTGGCCAACAGAAGCTCCATCAATTTCACATTTTTTCTTTGCTTCTCTTCCTTTTGAGATAAAATGTGCAATGCTTTAATTTTGTCTAATTAAACACATTTAGATCAGTCATAAATTAAAGTCAGATTACATAAGTGATGGACAAGAACACATACAAAAACGCCACAAATCGCTCTCTATTCCTGTACACTAATCAGGGAAATTCCTGATCTCAAAATTTCAAAAAAAATTTTCAGACAGTAAATAGTCTCTTCCAGAAATGCCATGACTGAGGGATAACCTACCATTATAAGATAACCAATTAACAAGATAGGCATTAATATGGCAATCATCAAGTAGTCCAGGAAGGAAAATGTTCTTCTCGTGGCATAGTGCAAACAAGTCCTTTCTTTCTAAAGGAAGAACATACACATAGATATGTTTAAACAAGCAAGCTGACCGCACAAAATAAACAAACATTAATAAAATGTACCACAGGGTGAGTCAGAAAAACAACATGCATTAAAATGAATCATTGCGCATTACACTCACTCATAACAATACAACTGCAGCAGCATTACGATAACCAGGATTCAAACAGAACTATTTTCAGTCTCCTCACTTATGCAATACCTTATTTCTAATAGACACATTTGCATTGTAATCTAGAAGGTATTTGACAGTCCTGAGGTGTCCCCGTCTACAGGCGGCTATGATCGGTGTGTCTCCTGTTCCTTCATCTTGAACGTTTACATTTTTGGGATCGGCTGAGATCAGTTTTTGCAACTTATGGATGTCATCGTCATAAGCTGCCTGACACATAGGCTATGGAAAGAAAGTAGCACAAAATATGATTAGAAATAAGCACATGAAACAATTAATTATCCTATATCTAATACGTTTAATAAGACTAAGACAACTAAGGTATAATTAAGGAGGCATGCGATTTTGACCTGAAAGGTTTGATATCAGATAGGGTGATGAGCAAAACAGGTCTGGTGACATCCCAAGCATGATGGATAACTTAACACATAAACACACCCTTATCAAATACATTACAGCAAAAAAACAACAACTACAAAAAAACACTGTATAAAGGTCTTTGAACAGTAAAGTATTTTTCCTTTTCACGCATAAGTAGACTATATTATGTCTTTTAAGGACTGAAGATCTAGAAGGTATCACCGTCATGAAAATAACAACAGCAATGCCATAAAAAAAAAAGAGAGAAAATATGATTTTCAGGTACAATGTGAAACTGTCCTGTATTGTCTGTGAACGTGTGTTAAACTGTCAGAGAAGAGGACAGTTATTTGGCATTGTCATGTCACAAAAGTTAAAATAAGCATAATTATTTTTTTAGTCAGTAGAAAAACATTATGTTGACACAACATTGAGGTATGAAGAACAAAACTCATTAAGTTGTTAGAGATTAAATTTAGCATAACACGATCAGTCGATTATCATAATCATCATCAGTTATATGAGCCAAGTCAGTTGTTTCCTAAAGAAAGGAAGATCAAGACACGTTTCAAAGGAGTTAAGGTTACTCACCTCTGAGTACAAGATTCCCATTTGGCTTCCTCTGTCCCTAAAGGGAAACGAACTTAAACTTGTAAATCCTTAATGCGGACTCTGAGGTAATAAAACTAACAGCCCTTTGCTAACTTGTTTGCTTTCTACCTTGCGAAATGCGAACTGTGTGAAACAGCGCTTCAGATAAGGGTGTGGTCATGTAACAATGACGCATACGTCATGACGCAATCAGTGCCGTTCAGGTGTGTAGCGGTGGATTCCGGTCCATAGACTCATTTCCTCTCAACAGAAGATAGAATAGACTTACTAACATGGCGGTTAAATACCGTAAAAAAGGTTTTCATTTGTAAAGCTCTAAAAACCTTACTGACTGATGTTTTAGTGCACTTCCTGCAAATATGGAAAAAAAAATAAAGGGTCTCAATTAAATACGTGCAGTTTCACATGGTTAGTGCAAATTGTCACATGACCAGAGCAGTTTATTTCCTGTTGGCACCTTGAGAAGATGATAACTGCATCAAAGCTCCAAAACAAAAGGCTAGTAAAGTACATTAACATAAAGATGTGACAAAGATTTTTGGTACACATTATCTTTAAGGAGTCTAGTATTAATATATGAATTCACATATATTCAGTTTTGTTGAGTGTGGTCATTGAATGAGTAAACATGTTGATGGTCACAATAGTGGGATAGCAGTGAACTTAGATATACAATATAAATCCAATTGCAGTTGTTAGTGAAAATTACACTAAAATGTTGCAATGACAAAACATTGCACTAAATTAAAAATTCAAATGTTACAAAAAATGTACAATATTGATGTTGTAATACTGGTAGCACTAATATAAAAAT
Source organism: Sinocyclocheilus rhinocerous (assembly GCF_001515625.1). Classification (NCBI taxonomy): domain Eukaryota; kingdom Metazoa; phylum Chordata; class Actinopteri; order Cypriniformes; family Cyprinidae; genus Sinocyclocheilus; species Sinocyclocheilus rhinocerous. Next base: position 396,883 of record NW_015641008.1, read on the forward strand.
TTGATGTTATATTTTACAAAAAAGTAACAATTTTGAAATGTGTTGATGGTTGAATTTTTTTGTCTTTTATCTCAGTATTCCTATCAATTTGTTTATGCATAATAGTAACCCTAAAATGTGATCAAACAGTTTAAAATAGCTGGGCTAAGATATATAACAATTTTTATGACTGCAGAAATATATTAATTCAGTACACACATTATCTCACAATTGTGACCGACCATAAAACACCGTTTTTCACACACTTTTCCAAAAACATTTTAAAAAATAATTATTGATTATTTCAAACAAAGGGTTACTAATGACACATCATTTGGATATTTTCATGTCTGGGAAAAATTTGGTGTTAAACAGGTATAAACAGGGTGCGAACTACGGGGGAGCTAGGGGGAGCTCGGCTCCCCTTAATAAGACATGGGCTCCCCTGAAAACGGGATTTGTGAAATTTTGGGGGGTCTCAAAAAATATTGACAATGTGTTATTTTGACGTGCAATTTCAGTTTTGTGTAATGTGATCATCGTGGATTATTATGTGTAAAATTGCAAAAATATCATTCATTCATGCATGACGGCGATTTAAACCTAATTCACTTCAATAAAGATAACTATACATGCTATTCTTGTCATGAGCATCAAGGTGTGGGGCGGTGCAAATTCCACTCATGTTTAGTACATGTTAACCCAAAGATTCGTAGAAAAAATATAAACGCTGGACTCGGTGGTCGATTCTGTGTAAGGCATGTTATTCGCAATTATGTGTTGTGGCTGGGTTGTTATAGGTCTGCGTGACTCTCGATGTCTTAGGCCTAATTGAACGGAGGAATTATGGTATTCTGTAGCCTGACGACGAGTAACTTTAACCGTTGTTCATGTGAACTCAAAGACAGCCTGATGCTTTGTTTATAGACTATTTGGGGGTGGTTGTTTGTTGTTGCACCTATCAATTCGTGTCGATAAAGTATAATAGGGTAAATCCTGTATAGTGATTTATCCTATATATGTCTAACAATTAACCCCCCCCCACCGTTATAAGAAAAAAAACCCACCGTTATAAGAAAAAAACAAGTGGGCTCCCCCAAAGTCCACGGTATAGTTCGAACACTGGGTATAATGAAAACGGTTTCTTAAGTAAGAAGAACCAAGACAAACGAACGAACGAATGAATAAATAAATAAATAAATGACAACTGGCCTTGTCATTTCAATCAATCAATGGAAATATACAAATTACAGTTGGCCTTGTCATTTCAATAAATAAATTAATAAATAAATGGAAATATACAAATGACAATTGACCTTGTAATTTCAATCAGTCAATCAATCAATCAATAAATGCAGTTGACAAATATACTTTTAATAACTTTTCTGTTACTACACATCAAGATAATAACATCCATATAGTTTTTAGTTTCTTTGAGAACCACAATTAACCAGTCAAAGAGATCTGATTTTTATAGCGAGATCTGGCACTGCCTGTAAATAATTTTGTAAGTTGAGTAAGTATTTAAATTTTTTTTTTTTCAGTTAGAAGTTGTGACTAGCCTACTGTCTGTGAATACTGAGGGATGTGTAAGAAACCAACAAATTCTTATCTGGTATAATGACTGTACATCTGCCTGTCTTTAGCTCTCCACACTTTATTAGAAAACAATGTCTCTGGCTCATAATACTAAAATTTGAATTTTAAAATTGTGATAGTAGTATTTATTTATTTAATTTATTTTTTACTGAAAAACTTTGTCATTAATTTACCGGTAAAATATGTGACCCTGGACTACAAAACCAGTCATAAGTAGCACAGGTATATTTGTTGTAATAGCCAACAATACATTGTATGGGTCAAAATGATCAATTTTTCTTTTATGCCAAAAATCATTAGGATATTAAGTAAAGATCATGTTCCCTGCAGATATTTTGTAAATTTCCTACTGTAAATATATCAAAACTTATTTTTTGATTAGTGATATGTATCATTTGGACAACTTTAAAGGTGATTTTCTCAATAT
>NW_015641008.1:400883-405599 GCF_001515625.1 Sinocyclocheilus rhinocerous
ACATTGTATGGGTCAAAATTATTGATTTTTCTTTTATGCCAAAAATCATTAGGATATTAAGTAAAGATCATGTTCCCTGCAGATATTTTGTAAATTTCCTACTGTAAATATATCAAAACTTATTTTTTGATTAGTGATATGTATCATTTGGACAACTTTAAAGGTGATTTTCTCAATATTTAGATTTTTTTGCACCCTCAGATTCCAGATTTTCCAAGAAGAAGAAAAAAAGAAAGCTCAAATAATTGGCGGACATTGCAGCACTGTTTGTTATGATTTACAGAATCATACTTTTACTCAACTTTTGTAAAAACGGGCTTTGGTTTAGACGTAGCCTATGTTTATTATCTTAAGAGATTTTCTTTGTCTTACAGATAGAATCAGAAGGCCTAGTCCTGCTAAGGCAGATGTAATTTGACATTTCGGAGGAGTTGTGCCCCATCTGGTGGATAAAAATATACAAACAATATAGTTATTTCTGTGGCGTAACATTTCACAAAATAAATGCAAACAGTTCGAGAAGAACGTGTTAGGCTTCAGTGTCTTTAGAATGTGAATTATGGACTCTGTAACTGGTCAGTGCTTGAGAATAATGTAATGTCTGAGAGTGTCTATCTGTTTATGCAAGTAAAAGCTTGTAAATGTCATAAAATACAGTACATCTACCTTTACAGACGTGCAGTCATTCCCACCCCCTTTAGCTGTCACACTGGTTGCGGCTCAAATCTAGTGAACTATACAGCGTTTGGGCATCAGAGAAGAATCCGGGTGCTGACTAGATAGGCTGCTGGTAAGGTTTTGAAACACAGCCAGTAAAAGCACCGCTGCTACAGCAGCAGCATTCATCTGACATCGCAGGATTATTCTCTCTGAAAGACAGCAATCAGCCATTTTAGCCTTGCGCGCATATCCATGCCAAAAGAACAAAGCTTCCATGAGGTACAAAGGCAAAAGACCGAGAGTTGTAGACAATTAAAAAAAACCCTGCTCTTTTATTTACGCGAGTTGCCTGTTTTCGAATTGAATTCTAGCACGTGCCACATGTGACGATTGTAGGAATGTGGAGCATGGGATCACAGCAGCTCTTCACCTACAGGTGAGGATTTTATTGTATTTATACATTTAATTTTTGTGGTCTTAATTTAGACCTGTGATCATTACTGTTTTTTTTTTTTTTTTAACTATTTCATGTTTACATCGAAATTGTTGCGATCTTGCCATGTGGGAAATGTATCACTGACCTGATCTTTGTGACTGGTTTACTGATAAAGTAATATTATTTGTATGATTATGATGATCATATCTGTGCTGTAGAATTTTGGCTTGACGTCTGATATTGATTGTTTATTGGAGGAGCTCCAATTTTGAGCACTTTAGATGTTCATCATATAAAATACATTTGTATCAAGTTTATAGTGACAGAGAAAAGCAGAAGTTACAAGTCATGAATCAGAGGAGATTGGAAAGTATAAAAAAGTTACTTTAGTGTAATATTACTTCTACCTATAGTACTCACTGTTAAAATAATGTATTTAATTACAAATAAATATACAATATATTATATTAGAGCCTGAATCATGTGCTGAGCAGAAATGAGTTCTTCATAAACTTTTGCATCATACATTTCAGGAATATTATAACAATTGCTATCTACATAGTAGAAACAGTCATTATGTTAATAATTTAATTGTTAGACATTGTTTGAGACAGTCATAGAGATTGTATTTTTACATAGCACTAACATGTTTGCAGATGTGGACTGTGGTTTGATTTACTTGGCTCTTAAAATATGTTGAAGAACCGCTCATCCCTCCTTGAAAATGCTTGTGTTACTGTATAACCCCCCTTTTTAGACTTCAGTTGAACACCATAATAAATTAGTGTTTGGGAGGGCTATTATTTCAGTCTATAAAGCATACTATTATTTTTTATTTTTCTAAAAAATGTTTTGGTATTTTTGGCTTAAAATCCTTTTGCTAGTACTGACACATGTGAATCCAGACAGTTGATTGAGCCATTATGTACTACTTAATCATTACCTGAACATTAATATACACCTCATATATTATATGCATATAATCTCGGCTGCTTATTTTCTAATCAAATGCAAATTGACATTATGCAAGGCCCTAATGATCAGAGATTGCTCAGTGTTAAATCTCCTTTACACTGCTCTCTTATTTTAACAGTGCATCTACTTTAAGTTGCCATGGCATCGTTAATCAGAACATTTTCTTCTATGGTGATGATACTTTTTCCATTTGTTAATTTGCAATTTGCTGTACTCAGCTTTCAAAGAGTAAAAGAGAAAGAAACAGTCCAATATTTACCCAGCTTTGTGCAAAATGAAAAAGCTCACCAAGCATTTTTTTTTCACAGCTAAAGATATCCATGAGTCACCATATTTTGCTGCATGGTAACAAGCTGTCATAGCAACTGTAGCACAGATTCTGGAACGAATAACCATGTTATTTGGACTGAGATGGTGAATTATATTCGATAATCCCCATGGAAATGCACAGGCCACGGTAACCATGTTAATAGATTAGGAAGAATACGCTAGGAATTCTACAGCATAGAGTTGTAGCCAAAGCTAGTGTTGAGGAAATGAAATCAAAGACTGTATCGACCCAGCGACCTCTTAATGGCTCTGCTGTAATGCCAGATATGATGTTTCTTGCTCCTCAGCTCGGAATCGTCTTGGGAGATGACAGATGGATGCATAGGGAGGATCGAAGCCTGCCAGCCAACGTTGTAAACTCACCATGGACCAGGGCTTCAGTTTCAGCACACTGGTGAGTGGCGTTGGGGGAGGAGGAGGAGGAGGAGGGTGGTGGGGGACTGCTGATATTACTCGGAGGTGGGTCGCAGGGACAGAATGGCTTCCTCTGACTCACTCCCATTAGTATTCCCATTGCAGCTGCTCCGTCATTCAGATCCCTCCATCCTGGAGTGGGCGAGAGGGAAGGAACGGATGCAGCCCCCTTCACACTTCGCTTCCCCTCTTTGTGAATGCGTGATCAAACATAGGCTTCTTATTCTGGCCACCCAGAATCCTATTCTCCAAGAATCGTGCAGAGATTTTAATGTGGCTCCACATCAACACTTGCAGATTTTTGTGCCCGTACTGTTCAAAAGTCAAGCAAGCTGTCATGTCCAACAAGTGTAACAGCTCGGCAGTCCCTCGTTGGAGTCCATCAATGTCCTGCTGCATGTTGATAAGACTCTTTTCAGTGACCCTAAAACAGAGGCTCTGTTTAGTCATTAGTATGAGAGCTGGAAGCGAACTCAGCGTGGGTGCTGCTGGGTGTTCCGGTTTGCTCAAGCTGGGTGATGAACAGAGCTTATGTTGTGTTTATCGGAGGCCTGTGATGTCTTTGGGACCAAATGTTCTGTGCCACTGGCGTATGGGGACCGATCCTAGTTCAGTTTGCCTATCTAGAGCAATTTTATTTGGCAGAGCTAGAATGTAGCTCATCAGATTGACGCCTGTCAGAAATCTAGAAAAATTTCAGCACACAAAATAGGCTAAATAAGGAAAAAGTATTTAGAATCCGGTCCAAAATAACATCGCTGTATGTCTTTATCAGCAATAGTATTTTGTAGCTGATAAAACTCTTGCACGTTATGTCACCATGGTTTACAAAGGCTTCCTTGTATGCCACTGCTCTGTATTCTCATGGTTTTTGTTGTCCTCTCCGTTTGCAGAAGAAGTTAGCGGCCGAGCCAGATCACACTGACGTTACTCTGCCAGCAGTCGAACGTGTGCGGGCCCTCAGCAAAATGGGCTATAACATTGAAATAAATGAAGACATCGCCCCGAGACGCTACTTCCGCTCTGGCGTAGAGATGGAGCGCATGGCAGCTGTTTATCTAGAGGAGGGCAGTCTGGAGAATGCCTTTGTCCTCTACAACAAGTTCATCACGTATGTTTTATTATTTATTTTATTTAACATCACTAATGGTCCTACACAGGGGCGGATTTAGTGAATTGGGGGCCCCAGGCAAAATATAGGAATGGGGCCCTATACATTTGCACACATTTTCCTAGATCAACCTTGAGGTTCCATTTTGTTGTTTTCAGCGTAAGCCTGTGTGCAAAGGCTGCCTAATTATAAATTTTAAAATACATTTATTTTTAGTTGTTTTAACTACAAATTTAAATAAAACTAAATTAAAATAAAAAAATAATGAAAAGGCAATTATAAATTTACACACCTAAAATACATATATCAAGAGCATGCTCACAGATGAGAACAAAACAGCGTTGGATGAAGTGGATTAAAGCCCTGCACGGGTCTCAAATATAGGCCCAAGCCCGTCTTTTTTCCCCTTTTCCCAAAAAAAGCTTATACTACTGTTTCAGCTATTAAAATAGTTCAGTTTTGTATGCAATGGAAGTGATTATATTTCGTTTCGTTTTTTATAAAGTAAATTTAGAAAAACATTTGGAGTATTTTTTGTTCGTTAATATGTAAGTTTTGTTTTGTTTTTTTAAGTAAAGGCCAGGCAGACAGTGAATTGATCATAGCCTATAGCCTATGTTTGATCAATTTAGCCTTCTCAAATCATCACGACTTGCCTAAAATAAAATCTATATATAAAACAGTTCAAGCATATCACAATGTTAGTTTAAATGTTTAACCTATATAAATGTGCACTGTTATAGATGCATATCCAATCGTTTGTGCGGAGAGTGGAAGCTGAAGCACGCTC
>NW_015641008.1:406674-438909 GCF_001515625.1 Sinocyclocheilus rhinocerous
GACTTGCCTAAAATAAAATCTATATACTGTATAAAACAGTTATAAGCATATCACAAGCATATGACAATGTTAGTTTAAATGTTTAACCTATATAAATGTGGGCCGTTAGATGCATATCCAATCGTTTGTGTGGAGAATGGAAGCTGAAGCGCGCTCTGCAGGACATAGAGGCACCAGTGCGATCACTTGCATTTTTTTCTAACAGTGGAAACAACTTAAAATACGCAGTCATTTTTGCTCATAAAGGTAAGAGTAATACATCATTCTAGGCACGCACAGTGCCGTACACCTGCAGGCGCCACTGACTCGGACGGTTGTCGTGGTAATAAACACCTTAAACAGCAAACGTCCGCGCTTAATGCGCATATATCATATATGAAAAGCATTTTAGGGGGCCCTTGGCTTTTGGGGGCCCAAGGCGGTCGCCTACCTTTGCCTAATGGGTAAGTCCGCCCCTGGTCCTACAGTATTTAGGGTCACAGGGATGCTGGAGACTATCCCAGCATCTTGGCCCATATTTGTTTTGTCTTCAGAGCTGTAATAAATTTTATTTTCTAATCCATGGCAATCAGTCCTCAACTTTATTTTCCTATTTCACTCTTGTGCAGTTTATTTGTTGAGAAACTCCCCAGTCACAGGGACTATCAGCAGTGTAACGTCCCTGAGAAGCAAGTGATAATGAAGGTAAGCCCCTGGCATGTTACTCATAGAAACTGATGGAGCCCTGTGGTGCTCAGCCCACTGTAAATCTGATTAGCATCATGCTCAATTACCTTGTCTAGAGGACTTGTCAGGCTCCCAGCTGCTCACATGGTGGGTTTGCCTTGTGTGGGCACATGTTCTGCTTTCATTTCAGCATAGTGACATGAAACCAGTGCCTGTCTTAGACTTCTGGAGGCCCTACGCAAAACTGTGTTGGGGGGATGGGGTGTTGTGGGGTATGAGTGGTTATGAAAGAATGAATGAAACGCATTTGTCCGTGTTTCACTCCGTCTTGAATCGCGCTCGCGAAAAGCGCTTGAAAAACAGTGTCTCTTCCGCGGCTGGGTACGCTTTCAATCCGTTTTTTAGTCTTGAGCATGACTGTACAACATACACATTACATGATTTGACTGATTTTTACGTAGAAAGGGCTACAGCGCACTGCATTAAAAGAAATGATCATTCATGTTTTCATAACCGCTGGCCAAATTCAAAAACGAAACTAGAATTAAATCATCTTTGAGAGCAAGGGGTCCCCCTGGTGTTTCGGGATCGGCTCTGCATGAAAAGGTTCTTCCTAGTCACCTGATGTATCAATCAATCATTGTTTAATAGACACATTAAAACAAAAATATATATATTTTTTTATTATTATGGATGTTTTAATGCATTTTTGTGCCTTGTTCTGTGGCAATGTATTTCGAAAAAAAAAAGTTAGTATGTTACATATCAAAGATTGTGTCCTTTTTTCAAGTCATTAACCATGATTTGCTAGTTGCTATTGGTAGTTGATGGCAAGTAGTATTGCTATAAAGGAATTCCTATTCTAGAGGTTTTTACTGAAGCAACATCAGTCGTGCAACATGAGTCATTTATTTTTTGCTAGTTTTGGAGGTAAAATAGTCTACATTTTGCTGAATATCTGTTTAAGTTTCATCCACTAGCGTATACTGTAAAAACAGACAGTGGCTAAAAGCCACTTTTTATTTCCTGGGGTCTTTAACCTAATGATCTTAATGTCTGCTGATGGTCCCTGAATGCAAAAAAAGATGAGTAATTGGTTTAAGTATCTCTATTCTGAGCTTTTAAAAAAATCATTATGTCCCTGAAAGCTTTAGCGCATATTGATCTGGTACTCGCTGTCTGTAACACAACCCCTAATGTTTGTCTCATTATGTTCAGAAATTGCAGGAAGTGGCCTTTCCACGAAAGGACCAATTGAAGAGACTTCTCCATGAGAAATACAGCAAAGAACACAGTGAATATCTGAAGAGTCAGGTACATTCGATAGAGTACTTCTTATTCACTGCTGATGAAATTACCTGTTAATCAAATTTCAGATTCATTTCATTATTGTGAATATTAGTCATGATGTGTGAATATTTTTGCAGACTCAAGCCATGGCTGTTGAGATGTGTAGTGAACGACTGCAGAAGATGTCTCTGTTGGAGGAAGAACGGCAACGTGTAGCACAGCTCAGGAAGATGCAAATCGAGTCCGAGCAGTTCCGCTACTTCGAGGACCAACTGCGTAGACAAGAGCTGGCCAGTCGCAGGGATGAGGCTGTCCCCAAAGTGCCGAAACAAACCGACGGGTCCTGCTTATCCCAGACCCCGAGAAACCATGTGCGCCTTGACCCCAATCGTAACAAACCAGCAGCCCTCATCCCCAAACCGGCAGCCACCTTAGCATCTGTACAAAGTGAGTGCCCTCATCTAGCTCATATTTGCCTGTTAACAATTTTAGTGATTTATTACACAGCTCTCTGATTATTCAGTTGTGTGTTTTTTTTTTTTAATTGCTAAACTGCATATTGCTAGGTATATATTCTTATATAATCAAATAATTCATGTTAATGTATTTACACTGCCATTTAAAAGTTTGGGGTAAATGTTTTTTAAAAAGAATTTATCTTGTGCTCACCAAGGCTGCATTTATTTGATCAAAGTACACTAAGAACAGTAATGTTACCAAATATTATTGCAATTTGAAATGACTGGTTAGGTTTTCAAATGTAATTTATTCCTGTGATTGCAAACCTTTACTTTCAGTCTTGACTCCAGTCTTCAGAAATTAATTCTAATAGGCTGATTTGGTGCTCAAAAAAATGTTGCACACAGCTGCTTAATACTTTTGTGGAAACTGATACATTTTTTTCAGGATTCTTTGATGGATAGAAAGTTCAAAATAACAATTTATTTAAAGTCGTTTGTTGTGTTGTATATGTCTTTACTGTCATCTTTGATCAATTTAATGCACCATGGCTGAATAAAAAGGGTTAGTTGCCCTAATAAGTGGAATAATGTACAGTCGCAAAATAAACCACTTCAGAATGCTAGAAAGCTTCTAATGACCCTTATTTTGCATTAGTACCTGTCTCACTGTACATTATCTTTTACTTGTGTTATTAGCAGTACTACAGTATGTTCTTGTGTGCTTCTAGATCAGCGTGTCGAAGGCCTGAGGTGGGTTTTAATCCCACGAGACCTGACTTACAGGTTCCTTCTGCTGGCTGACAGTAACACGGCGAGAGGAATTGAGACGTGTGGAGTTCTCTGTGGAAAACTGGTAAGGCCTCAGCTGGAGCATACCTCCTCTTTGTGGGTGGATATTTCTTTTGGTCATGAATTTGCTGATTTTTCCTAATTCTTTCCTGGAGTGAGTGTAGAAATGGTTTGGGGAGTGTTAAAGATCAATTGTGCTTATTTTTTTGGCTAGTTATATGCTGTCTTTCTCATTCACTGTAAAACTAGGAGCTTCAGTGTTGCACAATCATTGTAAATATTAGGTGTGGATGTGGACTTCCTCATACTTTCACCACAAGTGAGACTATTCATGAGCATTACATAGAATTTCAGTGTCTTGTTCACCAACCACCTGCAATCCATCTTAATCTTGCAGAAATTGCCTTCCTCCCAGTGTTTTTCATCTCTGATTTGTCTGAGGTTGAGCGATTTTCCCCTTTGTACACTTTCATCACTTGCTTTAACCGTCTGTCCCACAATCCTCTACGGCAGTTGTTTCCAATCTTTTTTCCAGGGGACCCCTAATTTAACATTCAAAAATTGTAATGATTTTAAATATGTTACGTTTTTAATAATTGCAACAACAGCGGGAAATCTAAAATAACGACATTAACATTGATGGCCGGATTTTAAATTTGAAAAATAACGTTATCTAATTTTGACAAAAATGGTTTAAAAAATGATAAACCTCTCATTTCAGACTTAAAACCATTTTAAAGAAAAGAGATGAGTCAAAATGCTGAATGATTATAGGTATTTTATCTGCTCTGTTAATAATTCTTGATACTTTATTATCCAAAATGTTTAAATTTTTTGAATGCACATTTGCATATTTTCCATCAACCAGTAAAAATTGACCACAGTTTCAATTCATGTAATTTCCCTCTGTAAAACCTTCCACTTCCTTCCATCATATTTTCACACAAAACAAAACGCTGCATGCTGCACCTGCGTGAGACTGTTGCTAACTTTGGTAATGTTGGACAGCGATGAGTTTTTCAAATAGTTTAATAATAATTAAAATATTAAATGGAAATATTAACCGTTGGGTATTTTTTCTTCAATTTGTAACTGTTAATCCCTATTACTAACCGTCAAACTAGAGTGAGCTTGGCGACACTTTGTAAATCTTTAGTGACCCCTAGCTGTTGCTCAGCTCCCATAAAGAATGAATTGGTCTTTTTGTTCGACTTGTGTCAGAGGATGTATAGTGTGATTGTGGGATGCATGTTGTGCATTAATAGACAAACTAAAATCTGTTTTGTTGTCCCCCAGACGCACAATGAGTTTGTGCTGACCCACGTGATCGTCCCCAAGCAGTCCGCTGGCCCTGACTACTGTGACATGGAGAACGTGGAAGAGCTGTTCAGTTATCAGGACCATCATAACCTTCTGACCCTGGGCTGGATCCATGTGGGTGTCTCTCTTTTTCAGGCTGTCATGTATTTTCTAAAATTAGAGCTGTGGACCTCTTTTTTTTCACACCTTTGGCAGGTGAAAAGCTTGCTGGTGACTAAGACCCACACAGAATATAAGCCTGCTGAAAGCACCACAGATTTTGAGCAGCCATCGTTCACATCCCGTTCCCCTTGTGTTTTCATTTAGTAAATATTTTGGCTTGTGATAAGAGTGTACCCTCCATACCCTCCAAAATAGGGTTTCGAGGAATCGTATAGTTGGTCTGTGATCAGTAAGGATCAGGGGTGCGTTTCCCAAAAGCAACTAAAATGTTCTTCAGGTAATTTTTAAAAAAAAAGATCTAATCCATGACTCAAAATCCATAATATTATCCAAACCGTGAGTTTTGTGATCCGTTGAACCCCTACTCCAAAATCAGTAGACAAAATGCGAAAAAATTATGCCTGGTCATTTTTAAATGAAACCTTTCAAGTAGGCTAGTGGTGTATATACACTCAAATGTTTGGGGTCAGTACGATTTTTTTTATTAAGAAATTATTTTATTCAGCAAAGATGTAAGACATTTATAATGTTACGAAACATTTCTGTTTAAAAAAAAATATATTGTTCTTTTGAACTGATGTTAATAAGAAATGTTTCTTTGGCAGCAAATCAATCTCTTCAATCATGTGACACTGAAGACTGGCGCAGTGGCTGCTTAACACACAGGAAAAATAAACATACAAATAGAAAATAGTACTTTAAATTTGTGATAATATTTAACAATATTATTGCACTTACTGTATGTATGATCAAATAAATGCAATCATGGTGAAAATTCTTCCGACTTTTAAATAATAATGTATAGAAATAGGCTACTTACATAAAGTGGCAGACCATGTACTTAAAAACTGATTATGTACCCAACTGTATTAATTTATTATTTGAATAATCAAATATGATGGGGCATCAGTCTAAGGATCACCATGGAAACTCTGTTTTACAATTTACTGAACTTTTATTCTTAGTCTCCAGGTCACCTGGTGATCATTTTTCATGGTCAATTATTTCATGGCTGCATGAGAACAAGGAGCTACTAAATGGTGTTAATTTGAATATTTTTGTAACGTTTTTGGCTCGTAGACCCACCCGACACAGACGGCCTTCCTTTCCAGCGTGGATCTGCACACACACAGCTCTTATCAGCTCATGCTACCTGAGGCCATCGCTATTGTTTGCGCACCTAAACACAATGAGTGAGTATAACACTTACAAAACTCCCACACCGTCCGTTGTGTTCACACAACCTGAAGGCTTTTTTTCATCTGCAGCCTCTAAAGTGCTACATCAAATTAATGCAGATTAATTTATTTTTTAATAATAGATGTTTGATTGTATAACAATTGTTTATCATTTAAACATCCATGAATCATTTCAGTACTTTGGTTGTTAAAAACATTGAATCAATGCAAATAAATTTAACGAATGACTCGCATTAGACTATGACTAAATTACACCATGCAAATATATATTATATTTTATCATTTGTCCAAATCAATTGTTTTTTTTTTTTACATGGATAGATTTCTGAAATATAAAAAAGTAAAGAAATTAATAGTACAGTATATAGAAACATATAGATATGCTACACCTATGCGCATAACCCCCACTCTAAAGACCCTCCTCTGTTCACTGTAAGAACCCTTTGTTCTGTGAATATGAAAATCAACAGCTATATGTGCCTTCTGTTTCAAATGTTGATATCAAAATAGAAACACCTTTAGAGAAGTGAAACAGTTTTTTTCTGTTTTCAGATTTGCAAGCACATTGTGGTGAAGGACTCGAAAACGACAGTTCTGGACCTCAGGTGACAGAGGGAGAGATGAAATATTTCAGTATCAGCAAACCATTGAGAATATTTATATCTTTCTTTACATGAAGGCTTTTTTGTATTTATTTATTTTACAAAAAGGTACTGTGAAACAGAATCCCTCAGCTACACAGTTTGCCGTGAGCAGGTTTAGTGAAGTTATTGAGATGTTCCAATGGACCTTTTTCACATTTCCGGGCTTCTCAGCAGCGGAAGTCGTCATAGTTGGGTTAACTTTAAGAGCAGTGAATGGGAGAGTACCACAAATATATATTTTTGCATTCCCATTTGCTCAAATAGCAAAAGAAAAACTCCACGATAGTGTTTTCATGACTTTCAATAATACATACATTTTAAAAATATATACAAATATGAAAAACTTTCGAGGATTTACGATGCTGATGACCGTTAAACGCGTCATCACAGTCTTGTGAAAAGGGTCCATGGTGTTTTGTGTTTTGATTTTTGTTCGTGGCCAGGTGTTTTAAAAAAATGTTGTGCTGTCTTTGTCCTCAAGGTGGCGTCCTTTATCAAGGCATACTATGAGGCTGCTACAATGTGAATTGATTTCAGGACATTTTAAAAGGAAGTTGTGTGTGTGTGTTTGTGTGTGTGTGAGAGATTTGCCTTTTGATATCCAGTGATATCACTTGCAGTTCTCATTCTAACACAATATACACTGAAGAAGTGAAATTCCTTTTTAAACCTAACTGAATTTTCTAGTTTTGTGTATGCTGCCAGTACAAAACTAAAATGAATTGCTATGAGAGTCATTTCTAGGCCTTACTACGTATTACTATAATTTTTGTGGTTGGATGGTTGATAATTATACTTTGTATATACAGTCAGTTCAGATAATTTCAGGCTAAAGGATTTCTGTCTTTTCCAACTTCAGCCTAATGACACAATATGAAGTTGGCCAGTGAGCTGACTCTTTTGATTTCTAACTTCAGCATTTTTTCCAATGTGGATCTAATTACAAGGGAAGTGACTCTTGAAAAGTATAAACAAGATTGGGATCTCTTAGACCGCACCAAATTTCCCAAAACAGAATAAGCAAAGAAACCTAAGAGACATTACCAGAGGGCCTTGAATGCACTGATCTCAGGGTTACATTCCCCCATTTTAACAACTTGATTTTTGTCTTCACTGTTTTTATGGTTTGAGAAGGAAACTTTTTATCACCAGCGGGAGATGAAATTCAATGTATGATAAATTGTGAACTGATTCATGCAGTTCAGAGAGTGTTGACTATAACTTGTTTTTCTTGTACAATGTGGCATTGGATTGTTTCTTCAGTGTGTGACTGTGTGCCGGTGGCTCCACTGAGATGTGTTGTGTTGTTGTGAGTCTTTGTGCTCAAGAGAGTACAATGAGACTTATGTGTCTGTGCAAGCACCACTTTTCCTCAGCGCATTTCTTAATAAAAGCAAAACAGCCTCTGGTTTCAAACAGCATGACAATGTTTTTTTTTAAATCTGTAACTGATTTAGAGTGGAAAACTTCATCATCTTCCCAAGCTAACAGATGCATATAGTATGATGAAATGAGAAGCAAACATTTAGCATGATTCATCACAGGTTATTGATTGCTCATACTTGCTTCAACAATCAAATGCACATCATGATATGTTGATATGTTGTATTCATTTTCCTTTATTTTTTGGTTAAAAAAAATGCGAACAGTTTAATTTAACATTTAGTTAAATTAACATCTTCCCATTTAAAAAAAAATCATTTTGATGACACTAATAGATACAAAGAATAGTAGTTTCTTTTAACAGAAATTGCTCTCAAAAGCACAATTTCTAGCTGATTAAATATTATAGAGTTGAACTAGATCTACCTTTTTAAAATTGTATTCATTTCCATCAGGCCTGAAGTTCACCATTTTAAAATTTTCTAGGTTTTCCATGATCATAGAAACCCTGTGTATACAGAAGTTTTAACTAAATTACAGTGACTACGAGTATATAGAATTATTTCTACTTATTAAAATTATTCATTTTAAGAATATCTTTTAGATCAGTTTTAATTTGTATTTGCGCAAATATTACTCCTGAGCTGTGTAATTTGTTGCAGAAACAAAAGAAGTGAATCACAGGTTATTATTGAAGAGCTTTATTCCTTCATGGAGTTATCATATGATATCCATACAGACTGCCTGAAAGCCGACATGCAGTTGTGTTACCTCATAGCATTTGAACACAAAAGGGAGAATAAGCCCTGTTCCCCGACGCCCTCTCCTCATCTCTGGATTCTCACTACCCCAAGGAATCTCCCAAATCTTTCATATTGGCAGCACAATCAAGCTTTTAAACCCATTGAGAACAGCACTATATTGTCATGACATAATTAAATCAACACATTCAAACAGATGTGGGCAGTGCAAAGACAAAACAATAGAGGGAAGTAAAGGGTACGTTCACAGTTTACAGGCTATGAAGCAATAGCAGAATTAGGGGAACAGGAGGGAGTTGGAGGTGTCCTTTAGAAGCACTTGCGATGCACAATGGATGGCCCAGCCTCATCATACTCCTGCTTGCTTATCCACATCTGCTGGAAGGTGGAGAGGGAGGCCAGGATGGAGCCGCCAGTCCATACTGAGTACTTGCGCTCAGGTGGGGCGATGATCTGAGTACATACAAGGTAGAAGCAGTGGAGTTTTAGTAATGTTGATATAGTTAATAATTTAGTTTTTAAATAAATATATAGTTCAGTCATAAAACTCTAAATGGCACAGGCTGACGGGTTGTTAACGTAACTGATGAAATTCAAAGAGTTAAACACTTGGCACAAGCTGATTGGTTCATGCTGCATATGCAGCCAATGAGCTTACTGCCTTGCATTATATGGCTGGCTAGCATTCACTTGAGATTCCTGCAGCGTGTACAATTGATTTAAAGATTTCTTTGTTTTTGTTCTGGTAGTATTTAAGGGAATGTTGCAAATCAGTCTTTGGGATTCTATAGTCAGAAAAACCCCCATGCAGTGTGTGAGAGTCTCTGGAGCTCTGCACCAGAACACTCGCTGCTGTATGTCTCTCTGCTGTCAGGTACGATTCATAAATGTAATTGTGTTAAACACATTGTGCCCATAGAGCACACTGTATAGTTGTTTGTGCAACTACATGTGCACATAGGCTAGTTGAGTTTATTCTTTAAAAACACATGATTACTTTGTAAGTGTTCTTTGAAATACTTAGGTGGTAAAAGGTTGTTGATGCTATGCATTTTAGACCGTGTGTCTTGTGTTAAATTAGGATAACGGTTACATGTGTGACTATGTTCAATTTGTTTGTCTCCTATGTGGAACACTTGGCTATTCCCCATATAGCTACAATATCTATGTACAGGAGCAGGGTTGCCATGTGGCTACAATGTGATTCACAATTGCATTATTCTTTCTAAATTGGCTTCTAATTGTTTCATTATGTAATTGGCATGATACAATTTTACCTGACTAATAATAAATTGTTATATTTGATTTATTCTGATCTCTTCTGAAATCATTTTTCAAGTAGATTATTGTGTAGTCTAACATTTCCGCAAATCTGCGTCCAGGGCAGATCATACTTAAGTACCAATGAGCGGGGCAGGGGGCTCTCCATTAGGGATCTTATGATTTCTGTCTGTCACCTGGCTTAACAAGTTACAGTTTTCGTGATTATAGGAAAAATACACTTTTTGTTATTTGCTAGCAGGGTGCGGCACTTAAAGGTATTATAATCACCCTGTATCCTCTGAGTAAGTTCTTAACCTTAAACAAAACAACAAACTCTTCACTTCCCCCAGATTTCCTAATTTTATTTCCTTCATCTCCTGGCATTCCAGGTCTTTCACTCGATGCTCCCCTCTTAGAGTCTCCCTTATCCCTAAACAATGAAATTGTTTTTTACTATGCTTTAAATTGTGTTTTGTATTTTCTGCTGATCAAGTTGTGTGATGTATTATTTTTAATTAATTTAGTTGATGTTTAATCCTGCCTTGCAAAATAAATGTTAAATTTTGATTTATTCTGGATTCTCCTGAAATCATTATGACCAGTAAATCATAGGAGGCTAATGCTACCGTAAATCTGTGTCCAGGATAGAACAAACTGAAGGCTCGTGAATGAAAGGAGCAGTAGGCACTTCATCTGAAGACCTTTTGATTTCTGTCCATCACTGATGAACAAGATGTATGGAAGTGGCTAAATGAAATACACTTTTTGTAAGAGTGAGCAGTAGGCAACCGACTAAGAGGTATTAGCTAACTTATTACATCCTCTGACTAAGATCAGACTGGCTAGTTTGCGTGCGTGAGTTTACCGCAAACCCGGGGCGCGTATCTCTGAGCGGCATTGGGTCCTTGATGAACGAATAATTTAAAGTATGGGATTTCCAGAATACTCAAATATCTAAATTAATAAACAATCGATATTTGTGATCAGTTTTTAATTAGAAACATTGCCTAAATTTAGTGATCACTTAAAATTGGAGTCAGATTGAAAACGGAGCTAGACTAAAATTAAAACTAATTCCTGATAAATTCAAAAGCGCAAGTAAAAGACCGAATACACACTAAACCTTTGACCAGGCCGCTGGATTCCGCTTTTTGGGCTGGCGGGTGGATCCTTACAGCAGCAATAATCTACAACTACAGCAATAACCAACAGCAGCAGCAGCGTAGCAGATCTATTCCGCCAAGACCAAATACATTAACATTGTCATATCCATCACCATGCTAAAATCTTCTGAGAGTTCTCATGATTGAATTAGTTTTTACTTTATTTTCTGTTTTCATTTTAATTTATGTAGAGTTTTTAGTAATTTTTAGGTTTTTATGTCTATATAATATTCATTAATTTTTAATTCAGTTTTAGCTATTTTAGTACTTCAACTTAAACTGAGTTTCTTTGGCAACTAGCTGAAATAAGTTTTTTTTTTCATATATTTTATTGTAGTTAATGTTTTTAAACCAGTTTTTATTGTTGAATTTGTTTCATAACTATTGAATATAACATCAACTCTTTCACTGAACTGAATTAAATCAATACTGAACTGAATTGAGCTGAATAACAACATTGTGACCTTCTGTAAAGCTGCTTATAGCTGAAATGAACTTGTTTCATAATTAATACAGTTATTGATTTGAACTGAATAATGTCTTTTTTTTAGAGCTGCTTTGCAGCAGAATTTGAATTTGTCTCATATTTAAAACAGTATTTTCCTGTTTATTACTGTAAAGCTGCTCTGAAACAATATTAATTGTATAAAGCACTATATTAAGGGTGACTTGACTTTTAGTTTAGTTAACAATAACCCTGGTTAGACGAGAAACTGCGATAGTACTCATTGATGATCCAATCAGATATACAGGTGCATCTCAATAAATTAGAATGTCGTGGAAAAGTTCATTTATTTCAGTAATTCAACTCAAATTGTGTGCCAGTGCTGACCTTGATCTTCATGGTGCTGGGGGCCAAAGCAGTGATCTCCTTCTGCATCCTGTCTGCAATGCCAGGGTACATGGTGGTACCACCAGACAGCACGTTGTTGGCGTACAGGTCCTTACGGATATCAATGTCGCATTTCATGATGCTGTTGTAAGTGGTTTCATGGATGCCAGCAGATTCCATTCCTAACAATAAGTGCAAATCAATGTATTTATACCATAGTGCTCTGAATTCATCATTTGAAAAGAAAAGTGTAGAAAGAGGAATGACATATCACCGATGAAGGAAGGCTGGAACAGTGTCTCAGGGCAGCGGAACCTCTCATTGCCAATGGTGATGACCTGTCCATCGGGAAGCTCATAGCTCTTCTCCAGGGAGGAGGAAGAGGCCGCAGTGGCCATCTCATTCTCAAAATCCAGCGCTACATAGCACAACTTCTCTTTGATGTCTCTGACAATTTCTCTTTCAGCTATACAAGGCAAATGAGAATAGTAATTTGTTAAACTGAAACATTTAAATGATACTAATTAGAACACATTTTAAGTTATTTTTTCCTATCCCATTGTCAGTTGTTTCTTGTTTTAGCCATAAATCTTTAAATCAAAATTTATGCTTGAAAAAAGAAATGTATTTCATATCATTATGCTGGTTCTCTACATGTCCAAACTCACCAGTGGTGACGAATGAGTAGCCTCGTTCAGTTAGGATCTTCATGAGGTAGTCAGTGAGATCACGGCCGGCCAAGTCCAAACGCATAATGGCATGCGGAAGAGCGTAGCCCTCATAAATGGGCACGTTGTGGGTGACACCATCACCAGAGTCAAGGACAATGCCTGTTCAACAAGAATAAAGTGCTTGGTAATTAGCAGCAGCGTAAGTCAAATGTGAGCTTTGACAGGTGAACTGACCTGTTGTACGACCAGAAGCATAGAGGGACAGCACCGCTTGGATAGCTACATACATGGCTGGAACATTGAAGGTCTCAAACATGATCTGTAAAGTGAGACCAGCATTGTGTTTATGAGCAGAACCAACAATCAACCAAGTGCTTTCGGTTTTACTGAACAGTAGGTTAAAAATATAGATTTTCTGATTAATCTTCTCTTTGACAATGCCAATAGATTGACTCTTAAAATCTGTAGATCAATCACTCTATGTGTATACTGTATAAATGTGTCTTTTTATAGAATTGTCATCACTAGCTGCATGCAAAAACAAGCATACAACGTGACCAGAATTACAAACAAATTAGCTGTTATTTTTAGGTAATCTAAAACAGCACAACTAGTGTAGCTGTTTCCCTAAACAAATGACGTACAGTATGAATTCTGTTGATGATCAGTTTGAATAGACAAGTTGCCAGTTTGAAGTAATCTGAACATCATAACTACTGCCCTCTGGTAATTATTATTTTTTTTATATTAATACTATTCACCAAGGATGCATTAAATTAATCAAAAGTGAAAGTAAAGACATTTCTGATGATACAAAAGATTACCTTTAAAATAAATGTTCCTTTGAACTTTTTAGTCATCAAACGATCATGAAAAAAATTTATCATCTGTTTTCAGCAGTTACTAATAAGAAGAAATTATTCTTGAGCACCAAATCAGCATATTACAAAGATTTTTGAAGAATCATGTGACATTTAATTGAATTTTGTGCCCTTGGGAATTGCCTAGGATTTTTTTGAATTTTTGATTATAAATGAAATATAAGGTCAATAAGGTCTGTGGTTGACATTACTTGACTTTCATATTTTATTCTACAACCTAAATTACATGTACTGTAGATATACCTCAAACATGCATTTTGAAGCCACCGTGGGGGAATTTTCTTCTACTACCAAAGCCACAGTGGGTTTTTATTTTTACTACTGACAATCGCAGCAGTTAAATAATTACTTACATTGAACGTTTGTGGTTTGACAGTGTGTAATTTATGTTGTACAAAATAATGTTAATCGCAACTCCACAGTTTATTTTTAGGTTCTTTCTGCATAACTTAGCACAGACAAAGGCTTTTGTTCTAAAATACCACACACAAGATAATTCACCGTTTGTCTGGTGATACTACTGTAGGCATACCTGATAACATCTCAAGAACCTGAAGGCTTAAAGGAGATATGGTGGAGACAAATGCTTGTCTGTTTTATATACTACAGATTAGCTTTCTCAATCAATATTGAATTCAGCTCAAACCTGGGTCATCTTTTCCCTGTTGGCTTTGGGATTGAGAGGGGGCTTCTGTCAGCAGAGTAGGGTGCTCCTCTGGAGCCACACGGAGCTCGTTGTAGAAAGAGTGATGCCAGATCTGGTGAACATAAACAATGGACATTAATGAACAAACCACGGTCAAATGAAATACACAATTAGTATAATAGATGGCAAATGAATCACTTTGTGTCCTTGTGTAGAGAGTGAAAGCTGATTCTCCTAATTACAGTTTAACAAACAGATCACAATCAGGAGGTACCGCGTGGGCCGAGACAGATAGTGAATAATACCATCTGTTGCGTGCATGTGTGGAATGATAACACCATGTGGCATGAAATGCGGGACATTGTCACAGTGTGAGTCATTAGTGGGAATAGCTGGAGTTATTTGGAAAAATGCTTTTGATGGACGTAGGTGTAGAGAATGTATGTGTCGAGACTAGAGGTGACAGGGGCGGATTTAGTGAATTGGGGGCCCCAGGCAAAATATAGGAATGGGGCCCTATACATTTTCACACATTTTCCTAGATCAACCTTGAGGTTCCTTTTTTGTTGTGATGCTTGCTGCTGCACAATGGTGCCCCATAGTTGTGTCCAATGTTTCTACATTTTCATGTACATGTTATAATACATTTCTTTCATGTTGTAGAGGGGGGAGGGGGGGACCAAATGATCAGTGAGAGCAGAACGAATGTGTCACACGTTTTAAACTCAACAAAATGGTAAAATACATATATCAAGAGCATGCTCACAGATGAGAACAGATGAGAGCGTTGGATGAAGTGGATTAGAGCACTGCACGGGTCTCAAATAGGCCCTAGCCCGTTATTTTCCCTCAACAAAACTCAACAAAATGGTAAAATACATATATCAAGAGCATGCTCACAGATGAGAACAGATGAGAGCGTTGGATGAAGTGGATTAGAGCCCTGCACGGGTCTCAAATAGGCCCTAGCCCGTTTTTTTCCCCTTTTCCCAAAAAGAGCTTATACTACTGTTTCAGCTATTAAAATAGTTCAGTTTTGTATGTAATGGAAAAGTGATTATATTTTATTTAGTTTTTTTATAAAGTAAATTTAAAAAAAAGTTTGGAGCATTTTTTGTTAGATAATATGTACGTTTTTTTTAAGTAACGGCCAGCGGCAGACAGTGAATTGATATATGTTTGATCAATTTAGCCTTCTCAAATCATCACGACTTGCCTAAAGTAAAATCTATAGATAGATATAAAACAGTTCAAGCGTATCACAATGTTAGTTTAAGTGTTTAACCTAGATAAATGTGCGCTGTTAGACGCATATCCAATCGTTTATGCGGCGAGTTGAAGCTAAAGCGCACTTGGCAGCACATGGAGGCGCCAGCGCGATCACTTGCATTTTTTTCTAACAGTGGAAACAACTTAATACGCAGTCATTTTTGCTCATAAAGGTAAGAGTAATACATCATTCTAAACTGTAAAGGGGCTAGTTTTATTTGTGTGCACTCACAATATCAACAAAACCTTGTGCTTTTATAAAATAAAGAAAAAAAAATGCTGCCCTCTTGGCTTGAACAGGAGTGCTTCACAATGATGAACCTAAACTCCGCGAATGATCAAAATATATAGAAAGCTTTAAATTACTACTTGACGAAATAAGACAAATCAAAAACAAAAACTCTTTCATTATGATCATAATCTGTAAAGATGCACTTCTCTCTAAAGGCGCGTCTAATGAAGAGATGGCGAGTCACCATAATTGATGGATATCTAAAATATAAAAATAAGGAAAAGCCTAAAACAGGCCCGATTATAATTTGCGTTTTATTTTATAATTCTGTATAATTAAAATATAAAACACAAATTATAATGGCATATGTGTAAAACTTTGTCCTACAATTATATAGCTGCTTTTTCTGATTTGTATGTGTCACGAATCCTGTCCATGAACTTCCATCCACTTGCCACCAGAGGTTGCCCTCCCATTATATTGACTCTCACACCACACAGACTATTACACATCACCCTGGACTACATTTCCCATGCTCCATTACGCTAATCACAAGCTCACCTGAAACTTATCACACACCAGCTGCTACCAATTACACCCACTATAAGAATCAGTCTCAAACAACCATTCACTGCCGAGTATTGTTTAGCGCTTATCGCTCATCGTGTGATAGCTACGTTACAGAGCCATGAATGTTGCTCTGAATACCTGAAAATTTAAAGAATTTGCTGCAACGCAAATTTGTATGATATGTGAATTATTTATTAGCCTATTTTTTTTACCCATGCAGCAAATGCTTTAAAAACCGCTTTAAAATTACTTTATTGCATTCCAGACGCTTTTATAGTACTTTTCACTATAAATTTTACGGGTAGCTTGAATGTAAACATTGTCATGAATTCGTTGTATTCCCATTTGTAAAATAGCCAACAAATTAATTGTTGTAGGCTAACCCGATCTCATGAAAGTGTGTAGTATAGCACGATTTTCTGCTTCTATTTGGCATAATATTTCTATGCAGAAATTGACTTTGGCATGCAAAGTCGACAGAAATATGGGACACACAGGCCTATGATAACTGCTGAAATTTTTGCGGGGCACTCTGAGCGTTCATGGTACTCACGGTGCCGTACACCTGCAGGCGCCACTGACTCGGACGGTTGTCTAAACACCGTAAACAGCAACCCAAAGGGGGGGCCCAAGGCGGTCGCCTACCTTTGCCTAATGGGTAAGTCCGCTCCTGAGAGGTGATGTAGATGTATCTGATGCAATCTCAAGACCTTGAGTGCCATTATAGCAAATGCTGCCTATTTTATGTAATATGGAAATGTAGTGCAGTATTATGGAAAGATCACAGAGGATAAATGTAAGCATGAAATACAATAAGGCATGTGCATGGAAAGATAAGAGATATTTTTGGTAGACTATTTACAGTCTCTCCTTATTTGCACTCATATTGTTTTGGTTTGGTGTCTGTTGGCTTGATGATAGGATCTGCTTACCTTTTCCATGTCGTCCCAGTTTGTGATGATGCCATGCTCGATAGGGTACTTGAGGGTCAGGATTCCCCTTTTGCTTTGCGCCTCATCGCCAACGTAACTATCTTTCTGCCCCATTCCCACCATCACTCCCTAAGGAAAAAGTAAAACTGGTCATACACAGTCACACAATAAACAACCCCCAGAAAAGTGAGAGTAAGTACTAGTTAATTCTATCTTTATAATCTTGTACAATGCAGACAATCTGGGCTGTAGTCCAACTTTCCACAAAGCATTTGGAAGCAGATCAAGACAAATACGTAAAATGTGCAGGGCATAACATGAATGTTAGTTGTCACGCACTTCAACTGTAAGTGCACATTAAACTATAGTTAACCTCAAATACAAGCTAAAATACATTTTATGTTGTTGTTTTCTTAAATGTACTCATTGATGTTGGCTGTGAGTGACTGCAGTGCTTATCGCCCCCTACTGGTGTGTTGAGGGATGCTCACCTGCAGTTTCTAGGCATAGGCGAGCTAGGCGGTCGCCTAGGGCGCCACCAGCTGAAGGGGCGCCAATGAGCGCACGTACTGGCACTTTTAGCAGGGTTGTGATATAGAGTGGCACGGTCACCCTGAAATATGACTGCCGCCCCCACTGGATCCCCCACATTGATAATATCTAAACAATATGTAGTAGTATAGTATATAGTATCCAAATTAAAATGTAATAAAATTAATTTATGTGTGATTTATGTGTAAATTATGTGCAATGTCTTAGCCTCTAGGGATTGTTACATAGGGCTACATAGGGGGGGTGGCAATAGGGATTTCGCCTAGGGCGTCAAATTGGCTATAAACAGCCCTGCTCACCTGGTGTCTGGGACGACCCACTATGGAGGGGAACACTGCTCTGGGAGCATCATCCCCGGCGAAGCCTGCCTTACACAGTCCTGATCCATTGTCACGCACAAGAGCAGTGCTTTCCTCGTCGTCACACATTTTCAGCTCAGATTTCCTTCCTTACTCCTACAGGAGACAATCACTACAACAAAGTGCATTATTAATACTATACTGTATACATACTTCTGAGCAATTTGTCTTGAACTGTAATAGCTCATGTCAAGCATGTGTGATGTTTAGCTACAGTATAGGGAAAAAATGGATCCTAGAAGGAAGCTAAATCCCCTTCTAGAGACATTTTGGATCTGTCCTAAATTGGAAAAATGATCAATTTAAAAAAATACATGTTATTCTAAAAGTTTTATTTTAGGGTAGGAATAGTCAATAGTCATTATAATTAGCTTAATATAAAAACAAAAAATCAGTGGTATGTGTATGTCATTGGAAATAACTGTGTATGTATGTATGTGGGAGTTTGTGTGCACACCCACTGAACCATGAAAGGGAATACTACAAAGAATGTAAGGTGTACCAGGTAAGTCCATTCATAAACTGATTCATGCTTCTTCTTTTTTCTTTAAGCGTTAAGGAAAAACAGAATTGGTTTAAATATCGTTTAAACTTTGGTGAAACTTAAAGAAAATGTGTATACACACACACACACACACATCTCCTTTAAGTCCATCCTGCAGCCCTTACTGAGTACACCATGGGAAAACTTCCTAATTTGGAAATGATGGGGAAGCATGTCTCTCTTTGGACTCTCCCTCCCTCTGTTTCTGCCTGTCTATAGTACTTTATGAAAAAAGAGAGTGGGTGAGGAAAATAGGGGATGGGTCAGTGGTCCAGAAGAACCATATTTAGTCATAAACCTCACAAATCAAATAGGCTTCCACACTTGTCCTAAATTCTAAGCCTTCACTGTCAACAACAGCAATCAGTATCATCATACAATCACATTATAGATGCTAAAATAAATATAACTTTGACATATATGTGCATATTAGTTCCTCTTAAACATAAACACGTTCAGTAATATCCTTTGATTGGTAAATCTGCAAAAATAAAATCATTCCACAGTGCTAATCCTTGGAAACACTTCTAAGGATAATCCTTAGAAACATAGTGTAAAAACATTACACAATAATATTTACTTAAATTAAGATGAATCTATTCTCACGAAACACTCGAAACATTATAAAAGCAGCTTACACCTGTGCAGAAATCATTTGTCTAAACAACAGTTTCAACATGTTTCAAGTTCAAGTGCTTAAAGCTTGACGAAGCCTCATTTGAGTCTATCAGCATCAGGTAACTCTTGCAAAGTACAAAGCCGGATGGACAGAAAGAGATGGAGCACGAGAGACAAAAAGAGAGAGGGTGTGAGTGGTGTAAGGCGAGATGAATGACACTTACCCTGACAGTGCTGGGCCGGGGGGGTGGGGATTTAGCCACTTGGTGATGGTGTACCACTCACTGGCTTGTGGGGTACTTATGTAGTTCCCATCCCTGCTCACCGCACCCTCCCACATCCCAAACAAGGAGCCTGCCATCCCTGCTCACCGCACCCTCCCACATCCCAAACAAGGAGCCTGAGCTGCACTCAGATCGGTAGCCTCACTCCACTAAAGCCTTATAGGGATGACTGGGAGAAAACACTCCAATCCGGGCGGCAGCGGGGCGGCCGCCTGCCTCATCACTCAGGGAATTCCAATGGCACTTTTCTTTTTTTTCTCCTTGGAAATTTTGGGGACCTCACCATGCAGGAACATAAGCACAGAGCTGGGCCCTGTTCTACTACAGAGACACATATCACAGCCCGCACCTGAAGCAGAGAAAGAACGGCAAAGTGAATTTAGATCACGTCATTACTGGGTTAGGTCACACACTACAAGCACTTGGCAGTGGGAAAGTTCAAAGTAACATGTAGTAAAAATGCCACAAAAAGTGGTAAACTTTTTAGGTTACTTCTTTCTGTCGAGCAGTTTGGGGTCAGTAAGATTTGGTAATGTTTTAGAAAGAAGTCTCTATTTTAAATATATTTTTAAATGTAATTTATTCATGTGATGGCAAAGCTGAAATTTCTTGATATTATCAATGTTGAAAACAGTTGCTGTTTAGTATTTTTGTGGAAACCGTGATACACTTTTTAGGATTCTTTGATTAATAGAATTTTAAAAAATGGAAATTGTACATTGAAAAACGTAATTGTTATTATTTTGCATCCTTACTGACTAAAAGTATTAATCCCCTTAAAAAAACAGTATATATTTGTGTATAAACATTTTGGGCCAACGAAGCCCAAAAACACTATATTATATATTATATAATTTATATAAGGCTGGGATATCTAGATGTTAAAAAGGTAACATGAATGTCCTGTGTGGCACCAACTGACAAGCTTCAACTGTGACAACAGGCCTTTTAAAAATATTTTCTGTGGGGTTGTGTAAACTACAAAAACCCATTTTGAGGAAAAGAAAACAAGGAGAGCATATTACAGTAAACTAAAGCATGACTATCAGTGCTAAAAAGTCTTATGTAGAGGAAATCTGATTTTTTTTCATCATCATCTGGAAAATTAATGCTGACAAAATGTTCAGCCTGAGAAGTCCTGTTTGGACCTACAGTATTTGTTTGACCAATACACTAAAAAGAAAAGAGGCGTAGAAACAATTTTCACAATTTTCAGAAATTGCTATTAATTACAAAAAATAACAACACATTGAATTAAACATGAAATTCTGATCTGATCTTCCAATAATTTTTGTTTTATTTACAACTATGAAAAGTTTTTTAAAATCTTTTTTACAGTGTACTGAACCCTATATTAAGGTGGCCGAAAATAAGATAAATACAAGATATGATCTAGTTACAGAAGGAAGTAGACCAACAAAGATATTTAAGCCGCGGTATGAAGAATGACATCTTGCATTATCAACCAACCAGTTGCCTTGCCTGTTGACTCCTGAAATGCTAAAAATACACTCATGAAGCAATATATCATTTGAGCTTTAAGGGAGTTTCGTTTCTAAGACACTAATTACTACGACAGTTTCAGTTATTTCATTTCTTTCCAAGTTTCTAGTATCTGCCCTTGGATCACGTGACATTCTGGCTCAAGCCTACAATGGAAAAACTCCATGGAATGCTTCTGATTAAATAACAGTCAGCACATGTGTTCCATTTAAATGGAAAGTTCACACATAGATGATGCATAGAAAACAATTAAATGACAGCCTGGAGTAAGGAAAGCAGCCTGTAATGCAACACGCAACCAACTAGTCGCACCAGTTCACTTTAGGCAGGTTTGGCCTGTGTTTTTTTTTTCATTTTGGATACATTCCTGGGAAGAGCTCACTTTGGGATTATTCTCAAGTAAACAAACTCGCAGAATGCGTCTGTCTCATTTTAGGCCATTTTCTAGTAGGTTGTCCTCATTCAAGGAAAGAGCTCGCTTTTCCCTTCCCCTTTGAGCAGCCTTGTCGAACCAAAAAAGGAACTGTTCTGTAAATAAGAAAAGTCTTGGCAGTCCACTGTACTCAGAGGCATGTAAGGGAAGAAATGACCCCTCTGAAGGTGTGATCTGGGAAATCACACAAAACACAGTCAGCTGCAGAGAAATACAGTGTATGTTGTACACAAATGTCTCTGTCCTTGTGTGTATGGAGGAAGACCCCTTGGATGGGGGAAAAGCCAGAGGAAGAGAAATGTTTGCACACCCTGTAAAAAGCTATTTGTAGATATCCTTAATGAGACTTTGCAGCTTCATTGCCATGTTTAGATGTACTTCCGACTACCATCCCACTGCCTTGTATTCTGTTTTGGAAGTACAGTAAGATTCAAACTCAAAGTATAAGGAATATTATGTGAATATAGTATTTGGATTTACACATGAAAACAATCTTTTTTGACACTTTTTTTGACATTTGCATCATACAACTTTACCAACACTGTCTGACTAATTATAATAGCTGTTGCAATGCACATTGGCATGCGATTATTGCATCCAGCTGCCGCTGATCACAGCGTGAGTATAAGTAGGCAGCAGATGCAGCGCATATTCAGCTTTTCGCTTCGGAGCCGAGCGATCACATCGTTCTGCTCCTGACTTCTCTACTGAGAGAAGAAGACTGAACGAGTTCAGCGCGCTCTTGGAGAGCTCTTCGTGTTGGCGGTACAGCGCTTCAGCGGTGGTGGTTTCCCGTGTCGAGTGGGTAGCACACATTAGGCTGCACTACCCCCTGTTTGTGTTGCAGATGATCATCTCCCCTGTGCGCCTCAGCACGCTAAAAGAGCAATTTCGGGTGCGTCTTTCTAAAGACGACGTTGCGTGGCAAACTTGACGTTACGTCTTTGTAAAGACGATGTGGGTCTTGCTATAGACAACGTATCACCCGAGCGTTTCTGGATGCGGTCGTTACCTGGCGCCGGGTGATGGTCACGATCGCGGCCTCTCGTGTCTGGGCATGAAGCACGCTGAGGTGGCTTTCGTGGATGACTCATGCGCACAGTTGCTGTGCAAGGTCAGGGTGGACGCGGAGCAGGTCCGGTTGGTGGCACCCTATTGGCCTACCCGGACCTGGTTCCCGGAACTAATGCCCCTCGCGACAGGCCCTCCTTGGCCGATTCCTCTGAGGAAGGATCTACTGACCCTTTGGCACCTGCGTCCAGACCTCTGGAAACGGCAGAAGGGGAATGCCGTCTCTAAGCAGAGGATGGCCCACTGGATAGTGGATGCCATCACCCTGGCTTATCAGGCACAGGGTGTGCCCTGCCCGTTCAGGTAGGGCACACCCTGAAGGTGCAAAACCCACTCCAGAGTTTTCACAAAATTATGTATGGTAGCTTGTGAAAGACCTAAATTCTTTGTGATTTTGCATTGAAAAATGTGATTTTTGATTTATTTGACACTTATCTCATGAAATTTGGCACAAAGTGGCTTTGCTGACAAAGACGGAGATGCTCCTTTTAAACCCAAACATGATCCCCTCACCTATTACCAATTCACGTGCTCCTTGTGGACTGTTTCAAAACAATTTAACTTGGATATTCTATAACCTTTTCACTTTTATTTTGCAAAAAAAATTGCATTATTTTTTATGTTGCAGCCATTAAAATCTAAATTGTTTATTTTTACAAAATACAATAAGCTGGTCAGTGAGAACACTGGAAATCTTTTCTTTGTACTTTTGTCAATCAAATAAAGGTTAAAGAGAATTAACAAATCACAGATTCTTGATTTTTATTGCATTTTACAAAACGTCTCAATGAGTGCATGCAGGGTATCAGACTGTTGTGATAATCCTTAGATCTATCAAAAGTAATATGGTAATGTATTGTTAACAATATATCTTACTGTTTCTGTTCCTCAGAAATGTTGTTTAACACATCACTATAACGCATCTGTTTGTCTTGCCATAACTCTCTTTCCTGTGTACTGTCATCTCCATTGCCAGATCAGATTGCTCAATGACATACTTCATCCCACCTAACATTTCTTATAGGGGTCATATTAACTTTCAGCAAATCACATGAGAGAGCCTTGAACTGACGCAAGTAAGCAGTATGAATCTGTATGTGTGATAAGATTGATATCTCCTTTTGCTTGCCAGAATACAAGTCTCAAGAAGAACAAGTTTGTACAATACTACTTTGATTTATATCGATATTACACTATCAACCATAGAGCATTCTGCATGTCTCTCAAATGTTGTCCAAACTACTCACACAGTTGTCTGAACAAAGAGGGGTTTGTGAGATCCCAGCATGCATTGCAGCATGAATAAATACAGTTAAAGGATCGTTGTTGTTTGCGGATTCATTTAAACTTTTGTTGTTGTTTTGTCATTATTGTTAGTTATTTGTTGTGTTGTGATGTAAGGAGCTCACCTTTCTATATTTGTTGATTGACACTGTATGTTCATTTAACACTACATGCTAGTTATCTGCGGTTTGTAGAATGATTGTTGCTACACAAACAAAATTAGCATAATTCACATATTAAGTGTCATATGAGGCTACATGGCTATTAAAACAATAATTGTAGTTAATTTGTGAATTTGCTGAACAAGAAATCTGTTGTTGTCCTGACAAATTTACTGACTGGGGTATTTTGCATTTAGTGAATGAACAAATTCAAATTGGCAAAACTGGCAAAATTATTATAATACCTGAATGTAAAAAATGTGAATGCATCAAGATGGCTTGAATTTTTAACCTTTTTCAACAATATATTTTTTACAGTGCTGAGAAGGACTATTTAGCGTTAACAATGACTTTGAGAAGAGTTCTGAATACCAAATCAATAAAAAAGGACTTTAAATAAAAACACGAAACTATAGTCTGTATAGGATAAAGTGAGTTTTGGTCAAAAACCAAGCAAATGTTAAGGTCCATATCAAAGAGTATGACTAGCAACATATTTCATCAAACTATTTACTCTCGTGTTAATTTCTCTCTTCCTCTCACAATTTCTTCATGTGACCACATTTTACCTTCAGCTGAAATGAAATGTGAACTTGTCTATTTCAAACAATTTGACTCATTTCTATGGAGTCTCTTTGAATTAGTAACAGGCTGCTTATCAGGGACATATTCAGTTCCTCATAGCTGAGATAAGGTTCAAGTACAAGTCTGTGTGACCATTATTTAACTCAGTAATATAAAGTGTGTGATAGCATTAAAAAATGGGGAAATGAGTAATAATTAGAAATAAATGAATATAGTGACACAACTATATTTTGAGGATATATTCAAATAAGCATTTTTAACATACCAGGGTTGCTGAGTGGTTAGAGATGTAGATGAATTCAACATAACCAGACAGAAAGTCAGAGTGAGCTGGTGGAGAGTATGGTTGGAGTAGCAGTGGGGTTAGCAGCAGACATTGGTTAGTTGATATCTTCTATGGAAATCAGCAGTCTAACATTGTATTGGAAAATCTGATTCATTTCAGCCATTCTTTTCAATTAATTGATTAAAAAATACTTTGATTCAAGACTCAAAGCGTTGAAGAGTCTGTAGAGTAAAATCTAGTGTGTTAGTTTAGGCTTGCTGCTTTCACCCTAATTAATCCCCCAGAAGTAATGGAATTTTTTTAACTGATAATTAGAAACATGACAAATAAGTTGTTTGTTGAAATGACTAATACCTTTCACAACCATGCAAAATATGATTTAGCTAGTTCTGATTTTTCACAGTTCAAGTTGCCCTAAAGACTGACTGAAAAAAAAGCAAAAGTAAAGCTTCTAATGTACGTCTGTGGCCTGGGTGACGTTTCATGAACTCTATCACACCCTTCATTCACATTTTGTACTAAAATAAAAGCCTCTTTGAGTCGCCTGACTGCTGCTTTGACATGACAGATGTTTTGACACATCTTAATTTTCCACCACTGAAGTTTATCTAAGGTTTATTGCAGGATTATTTTTTTTGGATCAAACCTTTTTCTATGTATTACATGTTTTTCCCCTGAGGTCTTTAGGTTATGTTTCTACAAAAAAAAAAAAACTAAACTAAATATTCAAGTATGCATTGCCATTTGTGACAGGCCACATAACCAGTTACAGGGGATTATCATGGGTTTTTATCCTTACACATGTCAGTCTCATACATATGTCAGTCAGGAAGTAGTGAAAACATAGCTACAATAAAGGCCCAGGGGTACAGGGTGATATAGAGGGCCCCATCACCAATGACAGAAATGTCTGATTACAGCCCTTGGCGTTTGAACACTAGGGACCCTGATGGATAATTGGCCCGAGGCCCTTTCATGTCATGATCCAACACTGAAATGATTTTTCTTCTTGGAGTGAGTTTACAGTAAGCATCACACCTCAGTAAATAATACAGTGATTATTCTCTATTAGAGTAAAAAAAAAATTGCCTAATATTTTAGTGCTGAAAAAGGTAGCACTCCGTATATGTCAGTTAGGGTGTGTTTCAGATTTTTTTTGTTAGTGTTTTAACTGTTGCATCATGTGTTTGTATTGATCTCATTTTATTTCTCATTGACCAAAAATAACGCACCTATAATTAAACTGGGTGTAATCTCCTGGAGTCACCCACAGTATATTTATAGATTCCATTGCGGTTTGGAACCTTAAGGCTGTTCCACCTCAAACACTCATTGTTTTCCATTTTCATTTGTGGTTTTCTAGTCATTAGGTTCCTCAATTTGAATTTCCTTCTTTTAAGGGAGCTCCTAATCTAGTGAACAAACAGGTTCATGATTTATTACTTTAAAGATGTAAAAGGTTTTTTTTTTAAGTCCATTAAATGTCTTGATTTAATATTAACCATATAAAAAGTTCTTACTTGTACTTTATAAAAATCATTAAAGATCCAAGATCCAAGAGTTTAGATACAAGATGAGTGATGCAAAATGAACGGGAAATACACAGACTTTATATTTGCATTTAATAATTTAGTAAACACTTTTTTCCAAAGTGACTTACAAAATGAGGACAATAGAAGCAATCAAACAAACAAAAGAGCAGCAATATGCAAGTGCTGTGACAAGTTATTCTAAAGCAGTGACAAGTTAGGTTAGTCTAATGCAGTACACGTAGCAATTTTTTTCTTTCTTAATAATAAATGAAAAGTATAAATAGGTAGATAGGACAGAATAGAAATAGAATAAAGAGAGCTAGTGTTGGAGGGTCAAGTTATTATTATTTGTTATAATAAATAAAATGAAAACAAGTAGATAGAATAGAAATAGAAAAGAGAGT
Source organism: Sinocyclocheilus rhinocerous (assembly GCF_001515625.1). Classification (NCBI taxonomy): domain Eukaryota; kingdom Metazoa; phylum Chordata; class Actinopteri; order Cypriniformes; family Cyprinidae; genus Sinocyclocheilus; species Sinocyclocheilus rhinocerous. Next base: position 433,425 of record NW_015641008.1, read on the forward strand.
GCTAGCGTTAGAGGGTTAAGTTTTTGTACAGTATATAATACATAAAAGAAAGCATGTAGATAGAATAGAAATAGAATAGAGAGTGTTAGAGTTAGAAGGTAAAGTTTTTTTATAATAAAAAGAAAACAAGTGGATAGAATACAGAGTGCAAGTGCTAGAGGGTAAAGTTTTTTTTTTTTAATAAATAAAAAGAAAACAAGTTTTTAAAATAGAAATAGAATAAAGAGTGATAATGTTAAAGGGTCAAGTGTAGACGAAAGAGATGTGTCTTGAAGAGGTCTAAAGACTCAGCAGATTGGATTGAGATAGGCAGGTCATTCAACCAGCAGGGAACAGTTAAGGTAAAAGTCTGTGAAAGTGATTTTGTGCCTCTTTGGGATGTGCCGTTCACTTGCAGAACACAAGCTTCTGGAGGGCACATAAGTCTGAAGTAGTGAATTTAGGTAAAGGGGTGCAGAGCCAGCGGTTGTTTTGTAGGCAAACATCAATGCTATGAATTTTATGCGAATGGTTTAGAATGAAACAAAACAGCCTTTTACCTGCTAAAACAGTATAATTTATAATAATAATAATTAATGCATTTAGCAGACGCTTTTATCCAAAGCGACTTACAGTGCATTCAGGCTATACTTTTTTTTACCAGTATGTGTGTTCCCTGGGAATCGCTGAAAGATCTACAAAACAAGCACACACTTTAAAGATATAAATCAAAATAAAGTTTTATTTAAAAGAGCAGCCAACATTTAACAAGGATTCAAAACAAAAAAATGGTAAAAAAAAAAACCCCCGGAGAAGACAGATTTTGGCTAACAAACAAAAACTTAAAAATAAAAACAATGGCAATAAAAAATAAATAAATAACAGACACAAACATAACAAAATAAGTTACAAACATGACAACCTGAGATTAAACACATTAAACATTTTAACATTTTAGTGAAAAAAACATTTTTTATTTTTTATATATTATTAAACGTTCCAGTGAGGAGGCATGTGTACCTTTTAAAAGAGTCCTAGTCCTAGGTGAATGACTTTGTCATTTTACACCCACTTAACCATGACGACCTGGCTGCATGTTGTCTAAGGTATTCCAACTGGTACCTCTGTAAAACATCAGCAAACAAAACATTTGATCAAAATAACTCATTATGCCTTTACTGTATGACCAAAAATTACGGAGTAGTCTATTATGTTTCAGCTGTTTGATCGCGCCGGCGCCTCACTGCATTCATTGGAAACAGCTCAGCCGTTCACCATGCGGTTCGGCATGAGACCCGGTCCACTGTGGCATATTTTTGCTCATTATTATATTTTTCCGTCCATACTGGAACGCGCGTGAACTACAAAGCCTATTTTACCTAATAAGGCTAATAGTTTAGCTTCAGCTACATCACGAATATGGACACATTTGGATTTGTGTCTGAGAGAGGTAAGCACAACTTTACCTTACGTTTCTTTATAAATTAATTTGTTTTGGCATGTTTATTGCTAAGCATATATTATTATATACTGCAATTATATTTATCCATTAGAATTATATATTTTTTATTCTGTTCTGATACGGTGTCTCCGTAGTGGGCGCCCTGATTTTAGTCGGTGAGGCAAGGTACTGCCCTGGGAAGGTCTCCCAGGCTGTTAAATACACAGATTAAAAGCGAAATGTTTTCATTTCGGTTCCTTCTTAGCAAAAACATTTTTTTTTTTTTCGTTCAGGTTATGCAGCGCGAAATAAGAACGGTGCTGCATTTAGAAAGAATTCTTATTAACTTTGCTATTATTCTTGAATTTTCAAACTGCTAACACTTTGCACTTTGCAGTTTCGAATTATGCCTTTACTGTATGACCAAAAATTACGGAGTAGTCTATTTTATGTTTCAGCTGTTTGATCGCGCCGGGGGCTCACGCGCACACTAAGCTACTGCATTGATTGGAAACAGCGCAGCCGTTCACCGTGCCGTTCCGCGTGAGACCCGGTCCACTGTGTCATATTTTTGCTCATTATGATATTTTTCAGTCGATACTGGAACGCGCTTGAAGTATAAAGCCTATTTTACCTAATAAGGCTAATAGTTTAGCTTCAGCTACATCGCGAATATGGACACATTTGGATTTGTGCCTGAGAGAGGTAAGCCCAACTTTACCTTACGTTTCTTTATAAATTAATTTGTTTTGGCATGTTTATTGCTAAGCATATTTTATTATATACTGCAATTATATTTATCCATTAGAATTATATATTTTTAAGTTCTTATTCTGTTCTGATACGGTTAAATTTAAAGGATTTGTTGTAAAGTGAGGGGAACTAAAATATCCTATAGTGTTCATAATGTTGGTACATTATAACATTATTAGGCCTGCCGTTATTATTTCTGAAAATGCAATTTATACGAGACATATCTCTTTTTAATTTTCCTCAAAAAATAATAATTATTTTTTTTAATTGTTTTTTTAAAAGCATGCAGCAAACGAAAATATGCTATTAATATGTTAAAATTTGTTACTGTGGGTTAACAGATTTACATTAGTAGGCTATTCTTATGCTTGGCTTCACAGATAGCAACAGAGTCTGGGCCAAATCTGGTTTACTTTCACTTCTGGCTTTTTTCAGTCTCCCGTTTTTCCCCCCGTTGCATCTGAAAATTACTTTCAGATCAATTTTTTTTTTCAAAGAACTTGTGTCCTCTTCGGGAAAAAAAGTGCTTTTCAAATGATTTTTGTAAAAATTGGTCATCCCAAGTACCTGACTGAAAATGATTTTAGATGCTTGAAAATTGCAAATTAACCAAACTGACAAAACAGTAACGCACTTTGACCAAACTTGTACTCGCACTTGTACACCCAATTAAAAAAAAAATAAATAAATAATGAATGGTACTGTATTTAACACAGCCCACATACTCGCACTTGTACACCCAATAAAAAAAAAATAATAATACTGCATTGTACTGTATTTAACACAGCCCACAATGCATTGCAAACAGTAAAAATCCGTATTACTTAAATACAGTAGAGTACTGTTAAAAATTGGCTGTAAATTAACAGCAATTTCTTAAACTGCAAAATATTGCCCAGAATGCATTGTTTTCTACAGTACATTACTGTTTTAATGGAGACCAGTATGTAACTGTCAGATTTTAGCTGTTTTTTTACAGCAATTTTTTACAGTGTACCACTGAGCCACAGGAACATCTATCAACACTATAACTATCAACCAGAGGCCAGAAGGCATGTAGTAGATTGTGTAGATTGTGAAAAAGTTTTCAGCAATGTTTTGGTCACATTGATAATTTAAAGGCCTCATATATCAAATATGATATACCAGGGGCCTCCAACACTCTTAAAAATAAATGTGCTTCACGATGCCATAGAAGAACCTTTTTGTCTAAATGGTTCCATAAAGAACCTTTAACATCTGAAGAACCTTTCTGTTTCACAAAAGGTTCTTTGTGGCGAAAGAAGGTTCTTCAGATTATAAAAAGGTAAGAAAGAGAAAAACCTTTGACTGAATGGTTCTTTGTGGAACCAAAAATGGTTCTTCTATGGCATCGCTGTGTAGAACACTTTAGTCACCTTTATTTTTAAGAGTGAACCCTGCTCCTGAAGAGCTGCCGTCCTTCAGAGTTCAGCTCCAACCCCAGTCAAACACACCTGAACCAGCTAATCAAGGTGTTCACTGTTACTTGGTAATTACAGGCAGGTGTATTTGAGCGGGACTGGAACTAAAGTGAACTGACCTGCAATTATTTTTAGGGAAACGGAACGCAAGTCTAAAGTAGTTCTAGGCAAGTCTTCACCGCATTCCTTGCCAAATGATTTCAGTTATTTCAAAGCATTTTAAATATATGTAAATACAGAATATAATTACATCACCAAAGTAATAATATAAAAGAAAAGGGAAACAACAACAACAAAAGAGGGAAAAAGTAGACAGTATCTCTATCCTGAAAATAATTATAAACAATTACAATTATATACAATAAAGATGTTAAAAAAAGCAAACAAATACAATGGATGAACCATTTTGCATCTCTCTCTGGCTCTCTCTCACTAATAACTGCATTTCTTGAACATGAAGGAAAATTTACAGCTTGTTCAGTCACTGAGAGATAACGATTATTTGTCTCACAACTTAATGATTTGAAGTGATTTGTTATCGTCTTTTTGAATGCAACTTCCCCAAAAAGTGAAAATTTTTAAATGCAGTTGGCTCGCTAGGAAAAATGTAGATGGGGCAATTTCAGACACAGCCATTGAAGTAACCCCCATCCACCATCCCTTATCCCCCACCCCCCTTGTTCTCTGAGAAATACTTTATTGCGTTAAGCTGTAAATCTGTGACGCATAATTGTTGCCATACCCAAGAAACTCAAAAGCTTTACAGCGTTCATCTGCTGCATGGATTTCATTAAGGACTTAGCATGGCTCATATCCTGTCTAGTAATGACATATCTTTTTTAGGCCTACACTTACCAAAGAATCATGGAATCATGGTGTGAAAGTACTCACTAAGCATGAAAAATGCACACAGTGGGCTCAGCTATATGTGTGAATAGGATCAGTCTGCCATCATCCAGTTTCATCTGAGGTGTAATTTGAACACTACTATATCCAGTGCATCTGCATGTGCATGTTCAAGGCATGCTGTCTGTTTTGATATGGCTTAGCAGATCCTTTCTACAATACTCAAAGGTATTTAATGGGTCAAATATTTCTCAAGAAAGTTTCCTGTGAAAAGTGTTTTTCACAATACAGATTTTTAGTGACAATGAAACGAGTTTAAACATTTTACAGTTGATGCCTTTTTCTGTATTAGTCAATAATTAAACTGTAAAATGCCTGTAGCAACTTGATTTGCTGTTCCTGATATGCTGCCAATACAGCAAATGAAATATCCTTGGGCCTGGAAATGAGTAGAACATTTTTGTGTGTGTGCACATTTGATTACGATGTAGTCTTTTGGCAGATTCATGTTTTTTGTACGGAAGCATGATCATTGCTCACGTCACAAGTTCCTCAATTCATAATAAGAAACTGATGTCAGCACAGGCAGGTGATGATAATTGTCTCCAAACAGAACTTGTACTTTCCCTGGAGGACTAAACCTGGTTTAGTCTATCCATTTTTTATTTACTTTTTTAACATTATCATTTTACCTTGAATGTGCAAGGCTTCCGGTCAGCCACTTCCAGTTATTTTATCTGTAGAAAAACAGCCTTTTATGCTGCATGATAATGCAAACTTGTATTTGTTATTGGAAAATGAATCAGATCTCTCACACATTTACAGGAAATAGCTTACATCTGTATTGAAATATATGGTGAATAGCACACTGGTGCGTACTGTATAACCCATTAAATGCCTGAGGCGAGTTGGTCCTGACTCTGGAACATGGATAGCACACATTAAACATTTCTGTCGATTATTACTTGTGTGAGGACAAATTACCCATTTGTGTAAAAAAAAAAAAAAAAAAAAAAAGGAAAAC
>NW_015641008.1:439114-442601 GCF_001515625.1 Sinocyclocheilus rhinocerous
AAAGTGAAAACTGCTGTTATAATTCTGTCTTTATTTTCTTCAAGTATTTACTATATACCAGTATTTTAATATACAAATATTGGGTGTGTAATATGAACTTTGTAACAAAGTTTGCAATATGTTTATTGCATATATTTAGTGTGATACATGTTACCATAATGCCATATGTATTTGGGTGAGTAACCCTGTACTTTTTTGTTATTATTGGCCATCTATGATAGAGGCCCTGATTAACTTTAGTCCTTCCGTTACGTTATTAATAGCACAATCTACAGCAAATCAGATTACAACAGCTCAAAGACGTTAGCAAATTAACATTAAATCATTAAATGACATACAGTATACAGGTCCACCAAAATGCCATAATGCTTGTATTTTTATAGCAGTATTTTATATGGTGGATATCACATTGTTATACTTTGCCTACTTTATAACCCATTAAATGCCTGAGGCGAGTTGGCCCTGACTCTGGAAACCCCCTTGGGCATGGACATTACATACACATACATTATACATTTTAGATTGAATTTTACTTGTCTGAGGACAAATACCCCATTTTTGTTGTAAAATTAAAATGGAAACTGTATTAAAGTAAAGTATTTACTATATACCAGTATTTAATACACAATTTCTGGGTTTGTGTTTTTGTCACAAACAAAGTTGAGCACCAGTGTTTTTTCCCATGAGGTCTATAAGATATGTTTCCTGCCCACAACAAAACCCCAAAATACTCAAGAATTCTGCACTGACATTTGGTACAGTTCACATAATCAGTTATAGGGGACTATCTACCCATTACCTATTGATCAATATCATACAGTGGAAAGTCTGAGAGATGTTTGCTCTTTCAGCATCACTGTACACATTAAATCAGGGGTCCCCAACCTTTATCAAGTAAAAGACCTCCTTAGAGATAGAGCAGCATGTTGTGTTACATTTTAAGCCTGGCCTATAATTACATATGCAGTTTTATATTAATGTATTTACATACTTTGTCAGGATGTTTACATTGCAAAGTCATTATTTGCAATAAAATATTTTAATTAGAAGGGACAAGAAACATTTAGCTGAACTTGCACAAGAAGTTGCACAATACGTCGTTTTGATTCAGTATCTCCAAAGGCAAGAACAAAATCCAACCTTTTGTTCTCTGAGTATTATGCAAGCTTCATGATTAAGGAGGATGTGTGTAGTTATATTTTTTACTTAGAGGAAAATAATTTTTTAGCATACTCTCACTTTTGCTGTTTCTTCTAGTTCTTTTTTTCTCTTTCAGTTTTGTGGTTAAGAATAGCTGTCTTTGTCTGTCTGATTTTGACATTTTTCCTGTAGATAAGCAGTTGAGACTTAGTGATTGTTTGTGCTTAAAAACATCAAAGTTTTCACACACTTTTCAGGTCATTGGCAAATCAATTTTACAGTTTCATATTCTCTGATATGACACGATTTTCATCAGAACTGATTTGATCTTTTTTTTCAGAAAGCTTTGGGTTTTGTCTGCTAAAAAGGATGTGTGACCTCACGTCGGAGTCCCCCATACTCCTGGAAACCACACATATACAGACAGCAGACATGGTATAAGCACTGATCTCTTTTCTTTTACAATGGTAACTTTGTTTTTTTACAGGTATTCATAATTTATTGCAGAAAACTCACACAATTTCAAACCATGCATTCTATTTTAAATATTTTATTGATTTTTGAATGTTGTTGTATATTGAAATACAGCCATGTGATTTAAACTGAAAAAAAATGTAAAAAGTTATATTATCATATATAGTATGGTAAAATGATATCTTAAAAGATGTATAATTTAACTGTAAAATAATTGTTACCACTAAAGAGTATGCATTGGTATTATACTCAAGAAGGCAATACACTGTTAGTAAAATATTTTAAAATACATTTTAAGTAAAAAAGTATGAATTCCCTTATAATTGACAAGGAAAAGGACATTCCTAGAATTCCCAGCACAAACCATCACATTTATTTAGAATGAAAAAAATTTGTTATAATTTATATAAATTGTAGTGTTTTCTGTTGTAATATACATTCAGTTAAAGTTTATTGCATTAATTTAGTGTGATACGTGTTACCATGATGGTGTTTTTTATTTGTGTGAGTAACCCTGTACTTTTTTGTTATTATTGGCCACCAATGATGGAGGCCTTAATCTGATGAACTTTAGTCCTTCCATTATGTTATTAATAGCACGTTTTACAGCAAAACAGATAGTAACAGCTCAAATATGTTAGAATATTAACATTAAAGGGGTCATATGATGCGATTTCAAGTTTTCCTTTCTCTTTGGAGTGTTACAAGCTGATTGTGCATAGATAAGATCCCTGAAGTTGCAAAGACTAAAGTCTCAAAACCAAAGAGATATTCTTTATCAAAGTTAAGACTCTGCCACGCCCCCCTGGGGCATAGAAGACCTACAATAATGTACAGTATTTGAAAAATAATGTGTTTTTTGAACATTAAAGCATGTCAATATATTCTGTTACACCAAATACACAAAATAATGATCTTTAAAAAAGCATCATATGACCCCTTTAAATCATTTAATGACATATACAGGTCCACCAAAATGCCATAATGCTTGTATTTTTATAGCAAAGTTCTGGTAGCCACTGTTGTGATTTTTGTATGATAAACAAAAATATGTACAAGTGTATTTGAGATCTGTTGAAGAATGCTGAACGCATATATTATTAATATAGTGATGATAATTGACAGCTGCACATTTAAATCTGTTATTTCCTCTTAAATTCACAGTTAGTGACTGTCATTAAAGCATACAATTTCTTCTTCCCACACATGAAACTCAAACTAAGGAGTATATTAAGGTAGCCATTCTTTTAAGATTACGTCACAAACTGCTAGAAGTGGTAAGGGCAGAAAAGCATGTATGAAGATAAACAGGTTTCACAAGGATGATTGGAAATTTTGCTGATTTTCATTGGTGTAAAAATTTGACAGCTTATACATGTAAGATGTATAAGCTGTCACACACACACACACACACACACACACACAAATGAATAAATAAAAATAAAAATGAATGAATGTATGAATGAATGAATAAAGTGTGAGAACATTATAGTGGTTGTTCTGCCCTCTTATCAAACGCCCTGCTTGATTTGGCAGACAGATAACGCCTTCCAATAACAACAGAAGCAAGGAATCTTTTCTCCAGCTTTACTATCGATCTTGGAATAACGTAAAACTGTAAACATACAAGAAAATACAGAAATATAAGCATGTAAATCAATCACGTGATCACATAAGACATAACAAGCTTTTTATACAGAGAATGACTAGCATCGCATCATCAGAAATAGATTGCACAATAAAGGCAATAAGGTTAACATACGGCATATAAAGTATAAATAATTAACTAAACATACAGTGCATAGAATCACAATATAGAAATGTTTTCATACCGAATGTGCCTTCGGATCAACTTAAATCGAGGAATGATAGC
>NW_015641008.1:442806-500881 GCF_001515625.1 Sinocyclocheilus rhinocerous
CAGCCCCTCCTGAGCCTGCGGCATACAACACAGGAATGGATAAGACTGCTCACACGTCTTTTGCCTCCTATTATCCAATAGCCGGCAGATCTAATTGCTCCCTCTGTGAAGTGGCGACCCTGATGATGTGTTCGCTCATGAAAATGTCGAATTAGCAGTACTGCCACATGACCTTTACCGGGTATAATAAGAGGTCTCTTCTCTTCAGAGCTTAGATCCGCTTTAATCAGACGACCTCCGACTCTCAACAATCCGCTTTGATCAATGAAAGGGTCTAATTTCCGAAGCGTACTAGCTTTTGGAAGCGGCTTGTTCGGTCTGAGACACTGCAATTCTTCTGCATACGTCTCCTGCTGTATCGCTCGTACGACAACTTCCTTACTCTGAAGTATTATGTCAGTGTTTAGGGGCAATTTACAACAGTGCCATCCCTTGCACGAGGGAGGGTTGTCGTTTTGATCTCGCTTGTAAGAGCGCGCAATGTGAATCAATTTACCAATAACTCTGATCAAACGATTCCAGTCGGAAAAGCGTTTGAATCGTTTTGAGACAGCAGTATACAACACTGTAACTAATGGACGAACTTCTGCATCTTGATCGGGATCAACAAGTGCATACGGTTCTCTAGGGAGAATCTCTATTTTTGGGTGATGCAAAAATGCAGGTCCGCTGAACCAAATGGTGTGTTGCAGTTTGGTTGGAGTTATAGGTCGTGTCGCAATATCTGCAGGATTTTGCTCTAAGTTTACGTAACACCACTGTTCTGGACTAGTGCTTTTCCGAATTCTCTGCACACGATTGCTAACATAGACTTAGAATCTATGTCTCTCATTGTGGATGTAACCAAGAACTACCCGACTATCTGTGTAGAGGGTAATCTTGTCGAAGCTGACAGCAATCTCTGCTGTAATGGTTTCCATCATATTCACAGCTAAAACCACTGCACAGAGTTCCAGACGAGGTATAGTGAGCTCGGGTTGTGGCGCTAACCTTGCTTTGCCTGTGACGAACCCCGTATGACAATTACCATCTGAGTCAACTGTTTTAAGGTAAGCAACTGCTGCAATTACTGCCTCGGAAGCATCGGAGAATACAGAGAGCTCTATGAACTTGGCACCTAACAAAGATGTAGGTCCATAGCTTCTTGGGACTTGAACATGTTGTAAATCTCTCAAGGAATCTCTCCATATTTCCCACAGCTCTCGCTTGTTCGCAGGTAAGGGTGCATCCCAATCAGTAGTATCCTCAGTCAGATTCCTTAGCAGTATTTTGCCTTGAACTGTGATTGGAACCACAAATCCTAGTGGGTCGTACAAACTATTTATCACTGATAGCAGTCCACGCCTAGTGTAAGGCCTTCTATCATTTTGAACATGGAAGTTGAAGCAGTCTGTGTCCAAATTCCAAAGTAGGCCGAGACTGCGCTGCATAGGAAGTGAACTGACACCTAAATCCAATTCTTTCAGTGAGTCGGCGTAATCCTCGGATGGGAAAGCTCTCATGACTTCCTTGCTGTTTGAAGCCAGCTTATGTAACTTCAAATTGGATTCTGCCAGCAGGTCTTGTGTCCTTTTCAGCAAGTTGATTGCCATCTCTGGGGAGGGTAAGGATTTCAATCCATCATCCATATAAAAGTCTTGCTCCACAAACTGTCGGACGTCTTGACCGAATTCCTCTTCTCCTTTTTGAGCTGCACGATGAAGACAGTAAATGGCCACTGCCGGAGAGGGACTGTTCCCAAATACTCGTACCTTCATTCTGTATTCCGTGACCTCATTCTCCGGGATATTTTCATGAAACCAAAGGAACCTTAGGTAGTTCCTGTCTGCAGATCGAACTTTAAAGCAGTGGAACATTTGTTGAATGTCTACCATTAAGGCAACAGGCTCTTTGCGAAAACGCATGAGGACTCCAAGGAGATTATTATTGAGGTCAGGACCCGACAAAAGAACCTGGTTGAGTGATACACCTTTGCATGGAGCGCTCGAATCGAAGACTACTCTGATCTGGGATGGCTTTTTAGGATGGTATACGCCGAAAGAAGGTAAATACCAACACTGTTCATCGGGACTGATTGCAGGGGCAATTTCCGCATGATCGTTCTGAAATAGCTTTTCCATAAAGGCTATAAAGTCTTCCTTCATCTCTGGCTTCCTACTGAAAGCTCGTAGAAGTGAATTAAGGCGTTCTACAGCTTGTGAACGATTATTTGGGAGATATCGTCTTGGCTGCTTAAATGGAAGTGGAGCAACCCACGAATTTTCTTCATCTTTGTAAACCTCTCTATCCATAATATGCAGGAAAAGTTGGTCTTCGATAGAGTAAGCTTTTTCCTCATTATCTTTAGTTCTTTGGAATACGTCCCATTCTGGTCATTTTGGTGTGCTCTCCCTTATAAGAGATTTAGTGCATTATACGTACTGAGATCTCTCTTTCACGTGATAATTGTTAGGACATGGTTGGAATTATGTTGGTTGACCATTCTCCAGAATACTGATGCGGTAAGCCCCGATGAAGGTAGGTTTATGAACCTTCCCAAGGCACATATCCCCTACAACTACCCATCCTAAATCTAATTTCTGCGCAAAAGGGGCATTCGATGGACCATTCACTTGCTTGTGGGCTTTGTGAACTCTGATGATGTCCCTGCCTAACAGAAGAAGAATAGGAGCATGATGATCAGGCTCTGGAATGTACTCCGCAATATGTTTTAAGTGTCTATGCTTACTAATCATTTCTGGAGTGGGAATTTCTGAGTGATTGTCTGGAATCTCGTTGCACTCAAGAAGCACTGGTAAGGGTACGACTAAGTTTCCATCAAGGGATTCCACTTGAAAGCCTCGTGCTAGCCTGCCTTCAGTTTCAACTGTGCCTGCACATGTTTTGAGAGTATAGGCTACGTTGCACTCTGTAATGCCAAACAGATCGAAGAATTCTGATCTTGCGAGCGATCTGTTGCTTTGATCGTCTAGTATCACGTATGTTTTGACTGCTTTCTCTGGGTGGTCTTCAGGAAATACTTTTTACAAGACATACCTTGGAGCATGAGCGTGGGAGTTGACTGCCTCCACATACCTCTGTACAAGCTGAGGAAACTTCTGATTCCACAGACACGTCCTCACTCACTTTGTGAACCTCCGATGTAGGGGTTTTTGGATCAATCATCCATGGTGCTGGGCCTGGATGGAGTGCTGCTATGTGGGTAAGGCTGCCACATTCTGAACACTTAACGACCTGATCACAGTTCCTCGCCATGTGTGAAATAGAGCTGCAACATTTGAAGCATATGCCTTGTTGTTTAAGCAATGCTTTCCTCTCTTCCATAGGTTTCATCCTGAATCCTCGACATCTGGACAGAGGATGAGGCTTATTGTGCAAAAAGCACCGTTTTGCTGGGTTTACCTTGTCTTTGGGTTCACTGGCAGCTGATGGATTCTCAGAAGAGACCTGAGTCTTGTGTGTCAAGACAGCTCTAGGAAAGCAGGTTTGTTTGGTCTGCGAGACTCTTCCTGTACCGTTGTAAGGAAGAAACTTGGATCATTGCGCATTTTAGCTTGCTGACATACAAAGTTTACTAGGAACTTGAAGGGTGGAAAAGAAACCCTGTAGTCCTCTTTGTATTTAGATCCCACTGTGAGCCACTTTTCTTGTAAGCTGAATGGCAATTTCTGTATTATTGGATTTACTCCACGTGGTGCGTCTAGATAGGAAAGACCCATCAGATCGCCATCCTGCTTAGCTGCTTGGATCTCCATTAGCATATCTCCTAAGTCATGCAATTTATGGTTATCTCTGTTAGCTATTCTTGCAAAATTCTCCAATCTCTTGAAGAGAGAATTCTCTATCATTTCCGGCGAGCCATATGTCTCGTAAAGTCTGTCCCAGATCAGACTGAGCCCTTGTAATGGATGATTAATGTGAACAGCTCTAATTCGTCTTGCATGCTCTGCTGACTCTCGCCCTAGCCATTTAACTAGCAAGTCCATCTCCTCACTTGGTGAGACGTTAAGGTCCTTAGTGGCATTTATGAAGGATGCCCTCCATGCTCTAAATGTCTCTGGCTGATCATTGAACTGCGTAAGGCCAGTAGACACTAATTCACGTCTTGCAATAAACTTGATGACATCAGACATTTGATTATTTGCGTACGGATAACCTTGATATGGTCCAGCTTGTGAAGGGGTAGCTGACTTGAGTCTGAGAATAGTCAAATGTCACTCGCCTGTCTCGGCGCCTTTCCTCGCTGCCTTGAAACGCTGCAGATGGTGGGTGATAGATGTCTGGGGGTGACCGGGAGCATGCCTCATGCTGAACCGGGAGTGTAAAGCACACATCCGCAGATTGCGAAATGGCAGGGTACTGCACACTCTCTGCATCAACAGGCTGAGACTTGGGTGCAGTGGCATAAAAAGTACACTGACCTTCCTGCTGCAAATAGGAATCAGTAGTCTGTGTTTGTTGTACTCTTGAAACGCTTATGCCTCCGATGTCATAAAACGGCCCATCCAGCACTGGCATTTGTGAATCCACGACACTATGCGTCTGTTCTGATATGTAGGCCTGTGTGCGTTCTGTTGTGTCCTCTATAGGTAACTCTATTATACTTGATTTCCCTCTGCTTTCTAGTTCTGCAGCCGTTTCTAAGGCCTCCGCCTTCGCTTGTATGGCAGCAGCTCTCTTTTCCAGCCTTAAAGTCTCTAATGATGCTTCAAGCTGTGCTTGTTGTATTTTCAGTTCACTTTCTTTCTTAGCAAATGCTATTTCCGCCTTCGCTGCTTCCGCCTCTGCTCTAGCCATTGCAGCGGCTGTGGTAACAGCTGACGAAGCACGTGAATGTCGAGACGAACATGATGCATTCGATGCCTTCTCCAGCGATCCAGGCTTAGACATCATGGAGAGAAGATCGACTTGTGAGCTGGCTTACTCCCCGCCGTAGAATCAGAACTGGAAGTTGCTCACTGAAGATATTCGTTTTACTGTTCTGCCCTCTTATCAAACGCCCTGCTTGATTTGGCAGACAGATAACGCCTTCCAATAACAACAGAAGCAAGGAATCTTTTCTCCAGCTTTACTATCGATCTTGAAATAACGTAAAACTGTAAACATACAAGAAAATACAGAAATATAAGCATGTAAATCAATCACGTGATCACATAAGACATAACAAGCTTTTTATACAGAGAATGACTAGCATCGCATCATCAGAAATAGATCGCACAATTTGCACGATAAAGGCAATAAGGTTAACATACGGCATATAAAGTATAAAGAATTAACTAAACATACAGTGCATAGAACCACAATATAGAAATGTTTTCATACCGAATGTGCCTTCGGATCAACTTAAATCGGGGAATGATAGCAGTCATAAACTCATGGAATTCTCTGCTGCCGCTGGAGATCTGACTCATAATTATGACGTCGTCATATAACGACTCTACAACCTTACATGCAGTACCCAACTTTGAACAGAGGAGGGCGCCTAACTATGACCTTTAAATTAGACTAAATATCAAATGTTCTTGTAGAACAGCACAGTGGTCTTCAAGTAAATATGGACTAGAGAGTTCACAATAATAACGTGTCTATGTACAATGGCCCCAGAAAAGGTATTTGGAAACTTTAGACATATAAAGTCTATGAATATCTGGGTTAAGTGTGCAACGGTCTCCAAATACTGTTTGGGGCCATCCACAGTAAATTTGATAAAATATTAAATATGAACTCAATCACCCTGATAATCAGAAGCAAAGAATAAAAACATGCTTGGATTTCAATTAGTGATTGACGGGAATTATGGCAATTCTGGGAATTCTCACATGGCTTGGGAAATTCTCCATTGTGTTTTTCAGGATGTCCATTGTAATAATACACGCACAGTCTCTCTAGAGGCATGAGCTACTGGAACTGTGAGTTAATAATGCCAAATGACAACTCAATCACTGATGATTATTATTTTAAATGGTTTTGGTTTTACGTTTTAAGATCTTTTCCTCACTGGGAAAATTTTTGTAGCAAAATTGAAATCTGAATCTTTTTATTTATTGTTTCTTTTTTCTCCCCTGTTAATAGAAACAGTTCCAGGGCCACAATTGCTAGACCTGAGCCCACAACATAGTCGTATTTCATTATTTGTAAAGCATGATTTAAAAGATTGCAGTGCATGTTATTTGGCATGGTTTCATAATGTATCTGCACATACTGTATGTGATTCAGTAACATTTTACATTAATAAGATAAATAATGCACCCATGCATAATTTCAGTGTCTTACGTTAGTCATTATTTGTTGGTTAAATACTTGAATTATTGAATACAATTTTAATACATATGGAGAATGAATTAATTTTATGTGTCTAATATTGGGTTATATATATTTACCTAACTTCCCCAAATCAATTTATTCAGACTTTATTCTGAGAATTTTTTTTTACACAAGTCATGGTAATATAGTTACATCATTTTCTTTTCACTATTCTTAATATGCTAAATGAAAACACAAACATAGAATTATTATTTACTTCATAGCTTTATTGCCATTAGTTAGATTTGTTCTTCATGTTCCAGGTTAAAACATTCAGTATCAAGACAGGCTTATAAATAAATAAAACTTATTAGGTTAAGGTTAACAAATATACTTCACATACTCCTTAGACATAGCAGTAATATCTCTGATAATTTTTCTTAGTCACACTTAAATACAGACATTAAATAAATAGTACATTAATTTGATTTAAAACATGAATTATAAAGCTTTAAAAAAAAAAGTTTTAGAGTCACAGGTATTCCTTCATAGAATGGTAATGCACTTTTTACAAAAAAGACAGTTCATGTAGTTTGTTCCATTTGCTCAATTCATTCAGAGTGCAGTGTCCCAAAGAGCTTGTCCCAGTGAGTGAAGTATGGAGCATAGTTGGACTTGAACTTCTGATGGTGGACATCATGGTGCAGAGCTCCTCCATACAGACCAAAAGGCACCAGTCTGTGTGTCGCCCATGGCAGGTCATAGCCACAATGGTCCTCAACTGACAGCCACATGTTCAGCATATGGAAAAGCATCTCTGTCATTGGATGAACCCCCAGTAACATAGGATTCACAGCAGCGAAGAAACCCAACGATAGAGTCTCCCAAGCCCCTGAGTACTCAGTGGCCAGAGCGAAGGTGGACGTGTATTTGTGATGCACCTTATGGAAAGTGCGGTAGAGCCAAGGTACTTTGTGATGCAGAAGATGCCATACAAAGTACTGGAAGTCAAAGAGAAGCAGGCAGGCCGCAAGGTCCCAGATGACTCGCAGGAGCCCAGGTGCCATCGCTGTGTAGCTGACAGGTCTCCAGTACCAGTGCAGGACACTCAGTGGGAAGATGTACACAGCATGGTTGTAGAGCGAGAGTGCGAGGCAGCTCCACATCATCGTACAAGACACGCTGGTTTTCTGTTGAATCTTGTATCTCCTTATCAGTGCTACCCTAGGAGATAGGGCATCCAGAACGACAAAAGGCAGGCAGAAACTTAGGTAGACTGTAATTGAAAAGAGAACTGGGAAATATGGAGACCTTAGCACGGCCTCGTACTGCAGAATGCTGTCCCAGATGTACTGTAGTCCAAACATTGTAATTTCTTTTCAGTTCTGTTTCTGAATGGCAGCACATGTTCATTGTGCCGCTTATAAAGCATTCAGCCCCGCCCCTTTCCACTTACATGAGCTTCAACTCCCCCTAAAATGGTTCTTCCTGTTGGAATTTCCAGAATATTTTGCGACAGTGTTCTCAGAGAGTAGCCTATCTTTTGTCATTTTAATCAGATAGGTAACTATATAAATCCATAAATATAAAGATCCTGCAACAGGCTACTATAGAGACAGAAAATTGTCTATTAGCCTACAAAAATACTATAATATAAATGATAATGGAAAGACAGTGTGTTGAATCACAGTACAGAGCTAAAAGCGTGAGGTAAGAGTGAGGTAAGATTCCGAACCTGTAAACGCAGTGTAATGGCACTGTGTTTTTTCTGTTTAGATAGCAGCTCAAGCAGTTAATCTCGCCCAGTCCCACTTGATATTGATATTCCACATTTCGATTTTTTAAACCTGACAAAATATATATTAATCCGACAAAATATGACAGTTAATATTCAATTTCCGTGTGTCACTTTTAACTTCTGTAAGAGTATCTACAGGAACAGCAATGAGACTGACAGTGGAACAGTTATTCCAGTTGTATTAAGTAAACACCGCCGTCTGCTGTTTTTAAGAGGCAAGTGCTGCTGCGACACTCGAGTTATCAAGATTTTAAATTTGTTTGACACGCTCTATTATATATACATATATACTTGGAATATAGCCTACATTTTCTTTCCAACTAATTAATTTTCTAAATACCCCATATCAGGCACATATCAAACTTGACAGCACCCTCTCTGACTATAATACGCCTCAAAAATTAGAATGAAAAGTATGATAATAATACGAACCATTTTCTGCATCACTATTAAAGAGACCTGAATGATGTCACATATGTGTGGAGACTAAATTATTATGGGCATAAAATGGTTAGTGTGACAGGGTTGAGTTCACACTGAGGGACAACTTTAAAGTCAGTTTTTATAAAATATCTTGCATTTTTTTTAGAAAAATATTTTTCACAAGAAAGGAATACAAATAAATGCTTACATTATTGCAGAAAAATCATAGAAACGATGCACATTTAGTTAATAAATGTCTAACTCAGTGAAGTGCCTCAGGGACATGACAAAATGCTTGGTTTGAGACATGTTAAGATAGGCCCTATGTTAAAAATGATTAAAATTCAATAATTATTTTTATTATATATATATACAGTATATACACACACCGGCGTATACATTAAAAACGGACAATAATATACTTTCATACATTATGGGTTTATGACAAACAAAAATCAAAAGTAATTTGAATTTAGATCATCACGTCTCCTTTCACAGCGTATCACGAAAGCGAAACCTATCTCTCTGCCTTTTTAGTTTCGTTTTCGTGACATCGAATCTTTCAATACGCAGACCGAAGGGAAAGAACCCGCATCCTGAAATATAAAATGAGGTAGGAGTGAATCAAACCTACTGTAAATAACACATTTAACCAAACGTGCAGTTTAAATGTAGCCTATTGACTCCGCATGTGCTGACTAATCTTAAGCAAACGTGTCTAAAACACGCCTAAATCACCCTGTAGTCAATAGGTCATTTGCATGTTCTTCTGTATTTTTTCATAACATATCTATCTAATCTTTCAATCTAAATTTGTTTTGCAAAATAATATGCAGTACTGTGGTTATTTATAAAAATATACTGCCAGTCCTACCTTGAAAACTCAGTGGTATGTTATACAAAACACATAATTTCTTTTCCGCATGTCTCCAGCAACAAAGACATGGAAGCTAAACTCAGGCAGCTGGAGTGTCTTTTTACACGGGGAGTAGAAAAATCAGACATAAGGGATTTGAACAGTTTACCAGACAGACTCCATGACAGGATCAGATTTTGTCCACAAAAGTATCATGCTACATATTTCAACCTTCTGGCTTTTATCAGCCACCTGGAGGGCAAAACTGAGAGTGCACTGGATTACCTTCAAAAGGCTGAATTGGCATTAAGGGAAGACCAGCGAAAGAAAACTGAGTTCCTTGTGATGTTCTCCAGTTTTGCATGGGTACACTATCACTTGCAGAGGTTAAATGATGTGGAAGATTACTTGAACACCATGAAAAGTATATGCAAGGACATACCAGGTTCATCAGATTACTCCTGCAGCTTGCCCGTAGTACATGGTGAGAAAGGCTGGAGCTTTCTGAGACTTGGAGGAACGTATTATAAGCAAGCAAAAGAGAGTTTTTCTAAGGCTCTTGAGGCAGAACCACACAACATGTTTTTTAATGTAGGTTATGCAATAGTGCTTTACAGGATAGATGGCATGAACAAAGCAGAAGACACTGGAACAGCCACCGAACAGCTAAGAAAGGCTCTCAGCCTGGAGCCCACAAACACTGAGATCATGGTACTTTTGGCTCTGAAACTCCAGAGGTCAAGGAGACAGGAAGCCCAGAACCTAATAAAAGAGGCCCTCAGGTTGTCTCCTGACGTCCCACAAGTCACCAGATATGTGGCTAAATATTTCAGGGCAGAGGGCTCCATTAAAGAATCACTGTCTTTCCTCACTAGGGCAGCGGAACAGGCCCCAAATTCCTCCTTCCTGCACCATCAAATCGGCCTTTGCCATAAACAGCTGCTTATTCAGATGTTGGAGGGGAGGAGGCCCGGTAGACGCGTTCCTGCTGCTCAGAAATCTGCTAAGGTGGCTGAATGTATCCAGCACTTCTCAAAGGCTGTAGAGCTGAAGCCTAACAATATTTATGCCAAAGTAAATTTAGCAGAGGCCTATGGGGAGAACCGGCAACTTGAACAGGCCAAGAAGATTTTCTGCAGCCTGATAGATGACAAGGCTTTCAGTGAGTCTGATAAGCAGCACTGCTACACATCCTATGGTTTATTTCTGCTCTATAAGAAAAAGGATGAAGACCAAGCCGTCAGTCGGTTCAAGTCAGCATGCATGATTCCTATCGACAGCTACGAAAGAAAACAAGCTGGCAAGAAGCTCAGACTAATCGCAGAGAGGAATCTCAACACCAGGCAGAAAGTCAAAGAAGTATATGAGATTTTGGCTTTTATATCTTCTGAAGACAAGCAAGAGACGCAAGCAAAGGAGTATCTGCGGAGAGCCCATCAGCACTACTCACATACTGATGAGCTGTCAAAAAACTTTGCTAAGGGACTGAAATTTTAACTTTCTTACTTGTACATACTTTTATCAAAAAACTTACTATAATGCTTTTAATGTGCACATATATATATATATATATATATGCATTTGGGTTAAAAAAAATAATCCAGCATTTTTTAGAGTGTAGTATTTAATAGTATTTGAAATTGACAAACATTCTGGGTGTTATTGATGGCGATTTTGACTTCAGTACAGGTGACATTGTTACACTATTAGATGGTGACAAGACTCTTTATGAGGGAGTCAGTAGCAAACTTACTTTTACTTTAAACAATGTCTTGTATGTGTGTGTGTGTGCGTGCGCGTTTTTGTGACAAATGAGGACATAAATTTGTATAATGACAAGGGTATGACATAGGTATTACAAGGAGAAGGTGACTTTTCAGGACATTACCCCATGTCCCCACTTTTCAAAACGCATATAAATCACACAGAATGGAGTGTATTGAAAATCTGAAATAGCACAAAGTTTCCTGTAAGGGGTAGGTTTAGGGGTAGGGTTGGTGTAGGGCAATAGAATATACAGTTTGTACAGTATAAAAACCATTACGCCTATGGGATGTCCCCACTTTTCACAAAAACAAACCTGTGTGTGTGTGTGTGTGTGTTTATATATACACGTCACTATATATATAAAATATATATAATTTAAAAAAAATGATACAGTTTTATTGTCATTGTCTCTTAGCTGAAAGTGACAGTAAAACAAAGAAATACATATGCAAAAGAAACATGACAACCAGACTCCAGATGGCTGGCAATGGTTTAGACAGTCTTCATTTAACTACCAAATATTACACTTCATTTGAGGCAGCCTTAAACTCTCTGTCTTTTGCTCTCTTTCCCTCTCTCTTCAGCCAAGGTTTCAGTTTTCATTCTGAGTTTGACCCTCCCATCTCTAGGAGAGGTCAATAAAGCCTGCACAACCTTCCTCATCAAATAAATTCTGAAACATTTATCGTGCAGACGTCCTAGATAAGGTAAGTACATGCCTACAATTACAAAGGTTTTTGCAGTTGGTCTACAGTGGTTTTAGCAAAGCTATTTAATATTTAATATATACTTCAAGAGGCAAGAAAATGCATTTCCAATTTTAAAATTACATTTTGAATGAATGTACTTTTTAAAATATATTTTGGCCAGAATAAATACATTTAAATAAAACAAATATTACATATATTATTAAAATGATTGAAAATATAATGAAGAGTTCAGATGCAAAAGCTTCTAAGTGCCGTTTTAAATTTTCTTCTAAAATGAGTATTTTTATCAGGCTCCTATGTGTAGGTTCAGTAATTTCACTTTAATGGCAATAAATAGGATCTTTTCATTGCCATTAAAGTGAAATACCTGGACATAAACATAGGAGCCTGAGAAAAATGCTCATTTTAGAACTAAATTTTAAACGGCACTTAGAGGCTTTTGCATCTGAACTCTTCATATTTAAATATATTTTAAAATCTATATTAGTAATGTATTGGACAGTTTTTGCATGTTTTGAAAAAAAATTATATATATATATGAAGAGTTCAGATGCAAAAGCCTCTAAGTACGTCTGACCTTTTTCTTTAAAATTAGCATTTATTTCTGGCTACTATGTATAGGTTGCTATGTAAGTACTGGTACTTTTGAATGGGTTGAGGCTGAGATTTAGTGCATATGAAGTGAAAGTACTTGATGAACATATACTATGTGTGGAGAGCATTCACTCAGTATCGTTATCTCATTTTTGACCAAGATGGCTTTTAGAGGCTTTTGCATTGGAACTCTTCAATATATATATATATATATATATATATATATATGAGAATGACGTAGTTTTTTTTCACTTTTACCAGGTATGGATCTGGACAGAACTCTGAGAACAAAACTTCACCAGCTGGAATGCCACTTCACCTGGGCTCTGATGAAAGATGATATAGATCTAAATGATCTTCTCAATAGACTGGAAGAGCAGATTAAGTTGGACCTCGTAAAGAAAGAAGGACTTGCCCGAACTTACAGTGCTTTGGCATATGTCCAGTTCCTTCTGGGGTTTCACGAGGAGGCACATAACAACCTCATGACATCTGTGGAGCTACACATGGAATGCCATGGGGATGAATTTCACAAGACACTCATTGTCACCTATGGAAACCTTGCCTGGTTAAACTACCACATGAGGAACTACGCAGAATGTGAAAGTTATCTGAAGAAGCTTCAGGAGATAAATGAAACCTTTCCAACTGAGTTTTCATCTGTTCCAGAGGTGCTTGGTGAGAAGGGATGGACTTTTCTTAAATTCTCACGCAAATATTACGATAGAGCCAAACAATGTTTCAGGAAGGCTTTAGATCTGGAACCTGAGGAAGGTGAATGGAATGCTGGTTATGCCATTGCTCTGTATCGCACTGAATACGAGAGGTTCACTTTGGAGGATTCACCTACAATAAAGCAACTGAGACGGGCCATTGACACGAATCCAGATGATGACGTTCTCAAAGTCCTCTTAAGCATGCGACTGATTGTTTACAAGAGGTACAGAGAGGCTGAAAGCTTAGTAGAGAAGGCTTTAGAAAGATCTCCAGATCACCCACATGTCATGCGATATGTTGCGAAATTCTTCAGGAATCAAGGAAGTGTGGACAGGTCAATTGCTCTTTTGAAGCGAGCACTTGAAAGCTCACCCAATTCAAGTTTCATACATCATCAGTTAGCTCTTTGCTATAAGCTAAAGAAAATCCAACTGCTGCAGGAGGGAAGTCACCATGCCAAAGGGTCAAGAGTTCAACAGATTCGCGATCAATGCATCTATCATTTAGAAAAGGCCACCAGCCTGACGGGCTCCTTCATTTCTGCAATGAGCGATCTAGCGCTGCTGTACGGAGAAAACCACGACATGTCGCGGGCTGAGGAGCTGTTTCAGGTCACTTTCAAAGCAGCCGAGGAGAAAAACGACAATCTACATGTGGTCAATTTTTATTATGCTGAATTCCAGCTGTACAGCCACAGATGTGAGCAGTTAGCTATCAAACACTACATGGAATGTCTGAAGATGAGCCCGGATTCAGTCGAAGGGAAGAGAAGTGCCAACAGTTTAAAGAAGATCGCTGACAAACGGATTAAGAGAAACTCGCTGGAAGGGGAGGCTTATGGGATACTAGGGTTCCTTCATAAGATAAAAGGGGAGAAACATCAAGCCATTGAGTGCTATGAAAAAGCTCTGAGTTATGAAGACAATGATGAGTTCCTCAGTAACCTTAGTGCACTCAGGCTGTCCTTACAGTAAAGTCATCACATATTATGTGCTTACACTATCAGATGCACATTATGCAATACGCATTTGGGTGTGCTACATGTACTGACACTTTATGGGTATTTATTCTATAACTGTATAATGGAGATTAAGTAAGAAAAAAGTGATCAGAAAATATATAATAGACTGTATCTTTATGTTTATGTTCTAAGATTAATGGCTAAAAATATTTTACAATATTTCTAAACTGTCATTACCCAAAAGTCACTTTACACTAAGAGCTTAAAAGTTTGAAATAAAATTCATAATGTATATAATGCTTGTTTGTTTGTCTGTTTTTCTCAAGCATTTGTTTGTACAGATCAAAACCTATTCCACAGGTAATGTGGGCTGATAAAAAGGTAAATAGCTTCTTTTCAGATCCCTATGTGAGAATAATGATTGTAAGTAATTTTATGCTATACGTTCCCTCCATGAAAGAAAAATATATAATGTACTGGTAAAATAAAACATTTACCTTTAAACCTATGATCCAGCCACCTCAATCATTAGACAGCAATACAATGCAAATGACAGCCTGACCCAAGGGCCTTCAATTATGTCCTTAATATTTAACTTGTCAGCTGCAGAGTGTAACACATGTGTATTTGATTACATTGTGAGGTGTGGAATGAGTGGATCACATTTCATTCAGGCACAAAGTCTGCACTGTATTAAAAGTAAATCCCTCTACATTGTTTTTTTTTTTCAATGGAGGCATGCTGCATTTAAACTCATGTTGATTTTTCCTGGTGGCACAATTTCTGCAGGTCCTTAATGAAAAGGCTATGCCATAAGTCTATTGCATTTACCATTGTTCTTTATAACAATGTTAAGTATTTTAGCATCATGATGGCAAGTTTTACAGCTCTTCTTCAAGTACACAAAATGCATATAAAATAAACTGTCCAGTTAATACTTAATTATAATATGACCATTATAATATGACCAAAAATTGTGTCATCATTTACTCACCCTCAAGTTGTCCCAGTATGAGTTTCTTTCTTCTGTGGAACACAAAAGAAGATATTTTGAAGAATGTTGATGATCCCTATTGACTTCCATAGTATTGTGGGAAAAAATAAAGTCTAAGTGGAACACAACAACATTTTTCAAAATGTCTTATTTTGTGTTCAGCAGAAGAAAGAAATTCATACAGGTCTGGAACAGCTTGTGGGTGAGAAAATGATGACAGCATTTTCATTTTTGGGTGAACTGTTCCTTTAAACTTCTTACTCAGTGCAGCTGAAGACAAACTACTCAATAAATAACTGACCCAGCTGGATCACATGGGATATGAAAAAATAAGACAAAAATAGCTCATTTGACCCATCTTGAGCACAACTGTGATTAGGCCCAAAGGCAGGAATTTACAAATATATGATAACTTTTTGTACCGCTGAGAAGGGTCATTATGTTGCCACTTTTATGGGTGAGTGGAATGCAGGATTTGTCGGCAATTTGCACAAGCAAAGTAGCCTACAATTATTAGGCCATGTATGTAATTTATTTTAGGATGTCATGAGTAGCTCCTAGAAAGCATCATGTTTCTGGATTTTATATGCCTTTTGTGCATCTCGGAAACAGAAACTGTCTGGCAGGCAACTGAACAGGTTTGAGTCATGACGCATCTTTCAGGAAATGAAAGTAGGCTACGCTGCATACTGAGCTAGTGAGAAACATCGCTGTCCCATCCGTGTATTTTTCCACAATCTACGAGTAAAAGGATGTCCGAGATGAGGTGAGTGCCTTTTCTAAATATGAACTAAAGTTTTGTCTGACTTGATTATCTGAAACTAAATGAAAAACGGTAGGCTAATCAAAGGCTGGAAAGTTTTTAAATCTGGCTTGGAAGACCTGAGGAAGGACAGTGTTAGAACAGAAATCTGCTCGCGGTCGAGTTTCAATTAAGTTTGTCGTTTAAATAACTATTCAGGTTATAGGCTACTTCAGTCTCAGTTCCCATAATAACAGTAGCATACTGTGGTAAGAAATAAGAACTTGAGCATTAAAAAAAAATAAAATTATAAATAAATTATGTCAAGTTTATGATATGGTAATGAATGTTGAATAAAAGAGTGTCGTTTGAATCAGTAGACTCTCTTGCTCCATTTGATATAACAACTACACAAGGTTTTTATTTTTATTTTTTTGTCTAGGATACTTGTTAAAAAGTAAAAAAGAAAATTTCGCTGATCAGGATCTCACCAGCATATGACGCTGCAGCTCTCTCCTGATTTCTGTTGAAGCCTTTGGAAGCTGCATGCCGATAGATAGATGTAAAATGATAAAAAATAAATGAGTATTTTTTACTTTTATTTCCTTATGTATGACTGTATTATTTTACATATTTTCTCATTTATTTATATATACGTTTATGTTTTATTTCCACATGTATTTATGTATTTATTTCCACATTTATATATTTCCTCATTTATTTGTCCATATGGTAATGAAGGGGGCGTGTTTTACTTCAGATGTAGCAATCGAGTAGCAATCAGAGTTGCAGCCTTGAGAAGAAAGAAGCTTTGAAAAGCTTTGCAAAATTAGCAAACATGAATGTAGTACTGGATTTGCAGTTGTTTCAAACTCACTGATCAATATGCTTACATAGACTGAGCTGCTGAAACTGAGTTTCATCATACGTGTTTTATCCAGAAAAGAGTATGTGTGTTCATCCTATAGACCAATTACCGGTTTGTAAACATTCAGGATGCGCGCGCATCATGGTTGCAGAAAACCCGGGAGAGATAGCCTTTACAGCTAGAGAATTTCACGGATACGGTACAAAATAGTTAGGTTTAAAAAGATTATAAATTATATTGATTAGATGTCATTTTCAAAATGTTCTACGCATATTACAAGAGCTTGTCACACAGCGATAAGCAGTGTTATTCAACGAAATTGACGTTAGAGAGTGCGATAGTCTTACAGAGCCGAAACAGGGATGACGTTTATTGTGGGCGAATTTATGCTTTAAAAGTAGAGTAATCATAGCAGTTTTCATCCATAGTATGTCCATTTAGACGTCTGCGTTTAGCTTCAAATGGCGTCTTTGACGACAGTATTCTATAAAAATTATTTGCATTCCGATCTTGACATCAAAAGGCACAAAAATATTTTTTTCTTTTATTCCATGGATTTTACCCATTTGCCTCCAATTGTTCCCAGTGTTTTTCTGCAACCACTATGCGCGCGCAGCTGCAAGTGACGTAACTGTGACGTCTACTCCAAATTGGTCTATACAGTATACGATGCAAAACCGTTACCATGATATTAAATTACTTATACCAGGATATAAGATTTTGGCCATATCGCCCACTTCTAAGCCATTCATTCATAGACTTGCACTACTCAAAGGCCTCATAGCTTGAATGTTGAAAAAAAAAAAGTTGAAAAAATGCATTTATACATAAGGAAATGAAAGTAGAAATATATATTTTTTGAGTTTTTAAATTTCTTTGTAAATTTATTTATGCATTTATTTAGGCAGCTTTGTCAATCAACACTGGGACTGGTCAGTCCCTGCATGGGAGAATTCTGAGGTCGCTGGTGGATAAGGTGTTAATGCAGTCAGCAGGGGGCGTGCTCTCTGCACCCAAATTGACTAGTATTGTGGTAGGACATAGCCTACTATAAAAGTCCCTGCAGTTTAAATGATTTTTAAACGGAGGTCCTGACACTCTCTGGTTATCTAAAAGCCCAGGGTGTTTCCCTAAACGACTATAGGAGTGTAGTCCTGGCATCCTGGCCAAATTTATCACTCCATGTCTTTGTGGAGTTCAAGAGCTTCACCTGTCACTCTAAAGCACTTTGAATTATATAATGTATAAATATATAAATGCGCGCGCGTGTGTGTGTGTGTGTGTGTGTGTAATTAATTACTGTGGAAAGCTATCGCTATATATAAACATTCAGACATGTTTTTTTCTGTGGTGGTATTATTATTATTTAATAAACAATATTTAATATACAGTATTTTTGTTATATATTATTTAAAACTAAATAGTTAAGTGGGTGGGTGTTCACATGGGTGCTGCTTAAGTATAATATGAAAACATTCTGTTACAAGGCCAAATCAGTTCTTTTTATTCTTTTAACCAATTGATTTGTTTTCTTGTTAGTTCAATCCAGGACAGTTTACAATCGAAACTGGATCAGCTGGAGTGTCACTTTACTTGGGACATTAAAAAAGAGGATCTAGTCTTGCCGGATATCCTCAATAGGCTTGAGGAACAGGTCAAGATGCGTCTAGGGAGGGAGCAAGGAGTTGCACGAACTCACTGCTCTTTAGGATATGTGAAATTCCTTCTTGGATGCAAAGAAGAGGCCCTGACTCACCTGTTGAAATCTGAGACACTCATTAAAGAAAACCTCGGTATCAACTGTGACAAGACTCTCATTGTCACCTATGGAAATTTAGCCTGGATAAACTACCACATGAAGAACTACTCCGAGAGTGAAAGTTACCTGATGAAGCTTCAGAAGATAAATGAAACATTTTCAGCTGAGCCTTCCTCTGTTCCAGAGGTGCTTGGGGAGAAGGGATGGGCCTATCTTAAATTCTCTCGCAAATATTATGACAAAGCCGCAGAAGTTTTTCAGAAGGCTGTGGAAATGGATCCAGAAAATAGCGAGTGGAACGCTGGTTATGCAAAAGCTCTGTTTCGCACTGAAACTGGTACATTTTGCACTGTGGATTCACCTGCAATCAAGCAGCTGAAACAGGCCATTGACATCGACCCGGATGATGATGCCTCTAGAGTTCTTCTGGGAGTTAAATTTTTGTTATGTTCCAAAGAGTTGATGAATGAGTCTGAGAAACTGATAGAGACAGCTCTGAAAGGCTCTCCAGAAAATCCACATGTCGTAAGATATGTTGGGAAATTCTTCAGGAATCAAGGATCAGTAGACAGGTCAGTTGCACTGCTGAAGAAAGCTCTTGAAACATCACCAAACTCAGGTTTCATACATCATCAGTTGGCAATGTGCTACAAGACCAAGAAAATTAATTTACAGAAAGAAAAACGAGAAGTAAATAAGTCAGAGGTAAATAATGCACGAAATCAGTGCATTTACCATTTAGAAAAGGCAATTTCTCTAAAAGCTTCCTTTATCATTGCCATGAGTGAGCTTGCACTTCAATATGGAGAGAAACGTGATCTGCCCAAGGCAGAGAAACTGTTTGACAGAACATTTAAAACAGCTAGAGAGAAAAATGATAGTGTGCATGTAGTACATTATTTCTATGCTGAGTTCCAGCAGTATTGTAACAGATGTGAGGACTTCGCAATCAGCCACTACAAGCAGTGTTTGGAAATGAGTCCACATGCTAGTAGTGAGGGGAATAGAAGCGCAACGAAACTGAAGAACATTGCCCAGAGATATATCAAGGATGACCCAGGTGATTGGAAGGCCAATGAAATACTGGGATTCATTTATCAAATGAAAGGGGAAATGTTTGGGGACACCAAGAGCTACGCAGCCACTTCAGGCAATGAAGAGGATGATGAGTCCCTCAGTAATCTTTGTGAGATTAATTGTAAAATATAAACTTTCTACAAGGATGCATAATTAATTGTTAATGGAAAAAAAGGGCCTTATTTGTGTATTCATGTGTGAAGAAAACATGCACATAAATTTTGTTTGTTCTACTGTTAATGAATCTAGGTGGTTCCAAATGAGGGAGCGAGTCTCTGCGGCTGATTTGCATAATCATGCCCAAACTATGTGAACATAAGGCTTTTCCATATAGTCCCACATCTCTCATTTTCTTGATAGTTTTTTTCTCTTTCTCACACACACACTCCCGTCTGAGTGCATGTGTGGGAGGATCTTTGAGTATGGCATTCTCAAAACCAGTTGCAGACAAAAACTTTTTTATATAGTTTTATATAGTAGGCTATTGGGCCTAAATTTTGTCATACATTCAGAATGCATTTTTGCACACTTGATAATTCATGAATTCTGTGTGAAGATGCTCGGAAACAGATTTAAACTAGTGTGGATAGTGAACAAGGCTTCATGTGAAACAAGAGTTATTGTTATAAATTAAATGTTACTTTTTACCTTACAGATCCTTTTGATTGATTATAGTATATTGTGCTGTAAGGCAAAAAAGCACCTGTTGTAATATAGTCTTTCAGAATAGTATGTATTCAGATCTATTTAAAAAAAAAAAAAGTAGCCTCTTCTTTGAACAGGAATGAAATTAAGGTGATCCGGGGTCTAGAGAATAATTCTTTTAATAAAAACAACTATAAAAAACTAAAACTAATGCAGCCCTGTTAATCTTAATTCATACTGTATGTCAGGTGTTACGTCTTCTGATTATATTTCTGATTATAATTTACTCATCTTTTCTCTGTATTTCAGTTCCCTTGCCTCTTAACAAGTTGCGTTATGCTGTTTCATTTGAAGTTTGTTATTGAAGTTATCTTTATTGCATAATAGACTCTGGATATTTAATCCCTTATTAGGCATACAAAACTAATTTTCATGAAAGCATGAGATTTAAAGGAGCTGAAGATGCAGAGAAATGTATGTGTCCATTGAATCAGATAATGTTATTGATAATAAATATTGTTCATAGATAACTATCCTACTACTGGGGCTTTGTTTAAAAAACTATTGTTGATTACAGTGGCTAAAAGCAGCACTATGGCAGTGGTTCATATATGGATGATATTGTAGTTGTACTTTGTTCTTTTTAGAAGTTACTTATTTTTGTTCCTCTGTTATCTGTTGGGTGTTTTTCTGTTTTCTTACCTTTTGACAAGTTGACAAGTTCTTGTGATGGTAATTATTCATGAGCACCTGCTGGTTGATTTGAATGTCAGTAAATGTATTTGTTGTTTTGCAATTTATCTTCTTATATGTTCCACAGAAGAAAAAAATAATACAGATTGGGAACAAGATGACAGAATTTCATTTTTGGATGAACTGTAACTTTAAGTGCAATTATAGTTGCATTACTTTTAAACTTGTATTACTTTGACAAATTAAAATATTAACAAATAAATAATATAAATCAAACTGCTTTCTGTGCACTAGATGTTACGAAAATGGATAAAGGCCTGTGGTAATTAAAACCAATGAAGTAATAGCAGCTAAAGCTATTACTAAACATTTAGTTGAGAATGTTAACATTGAATTCTAAAGGTTTAGGTATTAGTCCCATGCATAGCATACATCAGCATTTTGTAAACTCTAGAAAGCATTTGTCATCCTAAGAACCGGATGAAAAACTGCTTAGTTGTAACAAACTCATGATCATAACAGTCTAGGGATCAGCACTGCCCTCTTCTGACTTAAATAACATACTACAACTGGAGCTTCAGTTATGTCTGCATTTGTAATTATATAAAGGAAAACTCACTGACTGCTTACACATTACTATGCAGTGTTGGGGGTAACGCGTTACAAGTAACGTGCGTTACGTAATAATATTACTTTTCTGAAGTAACTAGTAAAGTAACGCATTACTTTATAAATTTACACATGAATATTCGAGTTACTTTTTAAAAAAAGTAACGCGAGTTACTTTTTTCAGTTTAATTAATTTGCTTTAAAAAAAAATGTAATTACTTAATTAAAATGAACGTAATCACGTAGAATCACGCACTCAATGCGTGCGCGGGAACAGACATAGTCAGAAACGGAGATGGCAGGTCAGAGCTTTACATTTCTGCGATGGAAGTATTCTAATTATTTTGAACTCGTCGAAGAAAGGGAGAAGGGGATTGTCGTTAAGTGTAGATTATGTGTAGGTGAAAAACTCTTGTCAACTGCAAAAAACACCACTTCAAATTTAAAAAAACAATTGCATGCAAAGCACAGCACAACAGAGATGGACGAGAAAGAGCCGAATGATACCTGCACCCCGCCTCAAGCTAAACAACAAAAGCTTGATTTCAGTTCACCTTCACCAGGTAAAACAATTAGTTCGACTGAACTCAACAAATTGGTTGCTGCTTTTATTGTCGAGGAGATGCAGCCACTATCCACTGTGGAGGCGCCTACATTTCGTAATATCATAAGCAAAATCTCAGTGACAGGCAAAAGGACGGGGGGCGTGCTGCCCGATCGCAAAACCTTTACAAACTTTTTGGACAATGCATATATGGAAATGGAGACAGACCTAAAGAAAACTTTTGCCGACCTGGAATATGTTTCCACCACTGCAAATCTATGGACTGCTCAGAATAAAAGTTTTCTGGGCATTACTGTACACTGGATCGACCCTGCTAGTCTGCATCGCCAAAAAGCTGCAATCGCCTGCAGGCGATTTCGTGGGAGACACACGTACGATGCCATCGCAGCGGAGATAGAGCAAATTCACAGCTAATTTGCTCTTTGTGGTAAGATAACTGCCACTGTCACGGACAATGGCGCGAACTTTGTAAAGGGATTCAGAATGTTTCAAGCTGATGATGATGAAGCAGAGAATGAAGACGAGGTCATTTGTACAGACTTGCACGAAGTCTTACATCCCGACAGTGAGACCAGCGAAAGGTATATTCTCCCTCCACATCACCGATGTGCATCCCACACCCTTACCCTTATATGCACGAACGACGTAGTTAAATTTTTGACGGCAGAGGCGTTGTGTGCGCTTTGTGAACATGATGTTACTGTAGTTCTAGACTAAATGTGAATGTGCATTAATTCATCCCACTCACAAAAAACAGATTTAGTATTCATCAAAATGAATTAAAACAGTGAAATGCAAACTCAGAATATGACGCAAACCTGCAATAATTAAATATGTTAAATAACACAAATGTATCTAATCCCATTTTATTAACCAATATCTTTGCTGCTGACCTTTGATGATCCAGTTCAACAATACTAATAAGCAAAAATGACTTTAGAGAAACTAACAACTGCTTTGTTTTTTTATTGCTGAAGAGTGTTTCTTCTCCTGCGTTCTACTGTACAGACGTGAATTTACTTTTCCTTCAGCCTGAGGTTTATTCATTACACTTTTTGGTGTGAAAGGGCTTTTATATTTGCTATAAATAGAACTTCTTATATTAAAAACAATCAAGTCCTGCTTATATTTAAAAAGTAACGCGAAAGTAACGCAAAAGTAATATAACGCATTACTTTCCATAAAAAGTAACTAAGTACCGTAATTAGTTACTTTTTTTAGGGAGTAACGCAATATTGTAATGCATTACTTTTAAAAGTAACTTTCCCCAACACTGTTACTATGACATTTGAGAGATAGAGTAAATATATTCAAAATGATGAGAAATGTTTCCCCCCACCCCCAAACAAAGTCAATAAAGGGCACATCAGAATTTTTATACACAAATAATTCCTCTGTCAATTAAAAATTATTACTGACTCTGTATGTTAACAAAATTTGATAAAAAACTGGGCGAATTAAAACAAAATACAAATTGTTATCCCAATGCTATGAAGTGGCTGGTATAATTATCATCAAGTCTTTTTTTTTTTTTAGAAGTATAACAGTCTACTTGTTTGCCTTCACATGACACCAGTTTTGGGTCTTTGCTCAGACTGTTCTTTTGGCTTCTATGACAACGGCGAATGACGGCGACTGAGAACAGCAGGAGAGAACTGGAGATCAGGGCAAACCCACTCAGAAAGACTGTCGCCGTGTAAGTCCCTGTGGTGTCTACCAACCATTTTAATGACAAATGTCGAGAGCGCATTGTAGCGCGAAAGCACATTAATATAATGCGCGAGCGCGAATCTCTCCGCTCGCGCGCGGATTTCTTTTGCTCTCGCACAAAACCGGACGCGCGCGCTCATATACACGCTGCTCTCGCCCGGAGAGAGTGCACGCACTTAAAACATGTCTCTCCTCTCACTTAAAGGGGTCATATGATGCGATTTCAAGTTTTCCTTTCTCTTTGGAGTGTTACAAGCTCTTGGTGCATAAAGAAGATCTGTAAAGTTGCAAAGGCTAAAGTCTCAAATCCAAAGAGATATTCTTTATAAAAGTTAAGAGTCAACCACGCCTACCTAAAACGGCTCGTTCTAACACGCCCCCACATGTCTACGTCACTATGTGGCAATATTAGCATAATGCCGCCCAAATGTGCATGCAAAGAAAGAAGGCATGGTTTCAGGAACAGCAGTAGTGTTGATGCAGCCATGTCAGGGAGAAGCTGTGTGTTTCAGTGCGAAAGCAAAAGCACTTTATTTGGCCTTCCGGAAGTAGATGCAATTAGGAATCATTGGTTAAGATTTATTTACAACAGAACAGCACAACCCAGATGTTCGAATTTGTGCAACGCATTTTATGGACGACAGTTTTTTGGGTTGTGCTGTGCACAAAGGCTATTTCTAAAAAATAAAAATAAAAAAAAAAAAGGCTTAATTCCGACTTTATGATGACAATCTGGCGCTTCTGAATCAGCGACTGTAAGTATGTTTTGTTATTAGTTTAAGTATTTGCTATTGACTGTTCTGTTGTATTTTGATCTTTTCTGCAAATGCACATATGCATGTCTTTGTAAAGTAGGCTTCTTTGTATACACGGTTTTAAAAGGTCCTATATAAATAAAGCTTAAACCAATCAGACCTCCAACAACTGACTGATGAAAATACTACGTGAAATCTAATTGGCTGAGTGAACTGAACCTGGAATTCTTTTGACAATCAAAGCTGGATCTTTAATTTCTTTCCAGTTTAATAATATTTAGCAATGTTAATGAAATGTAGCCTATAGAAATGGCTAGGAATTGGGTGCTTGGATGATTTGTACATATAACCTCTGTCCAACTGGTTGGTCTCTGAGCAATTTATCTAAAAACAACATATTATAGCCTATGGCCCTAAAGACTTCATATAAAACATCAATGTTATGTCATAATATGTCAGGCAGATACCTGAACTGAATTTAAAATCATTGCAATAAATTCTCAGTTGGTATGATGACAATAATAAGTAACAACTCAAATCAACATCAAATACAAAAATAGATGTAAATGATGCAAGATATAATACAATAAATGCTCTAATAGCATCGCTGTTTGGGCATTTATTGGGAATTTTTTTTTTGTTAGATTTTTTTTTTCATGAAAATCCACTTAATATTAGCTACATTCAATGGCACTCTCCTCTAAAACAGTGAATATACAGTTATATGACAGTTGCATGTAATTACATTGTCTGCAAATGCATTAAACCCATAGAATAGAATGTAGTAATGTTATGGCAAATATGAAAAATTCATTATAGTGTTATATTTGGTCTCCAAATCGTAAGTATCGGTTTAGGGAATAGTGCATCTGACCCATATCTAAATAGTTCTGTCTTAAATTAGAAGATTTAAGATTAAAGATTCAGGTGCGAAAAGAATGAATATCTGTAGTGCATGAGCACAGAGATTTGAGAGCGCACAGGACACAGTTTAAGTGAGAGGAGAGACATGTTTTAAGTGCGTGCACTCTCTCCGGGCGAGAGCAGTGTGTATCTGAGCGCGCGCGTCCGGTTTTGTGCGAGAGCAAAAGAAATCCGCGCGCGAGCGGAGAGATTCGCACTCGCGCATTATATTAATGTGCTTTCGCGCTACAATAATGCGCTCTCGACATTTGTCATTAAAATAACGCCATACCTATGACGCTTCTTTCGGGGAACAAAAACAAATTACTGCGCTGGATCTACCAAGCTTGTGACACATCACTTTGCATATTATTTCCCACAAGGTAGGCTAAAAGAAAAGAGATGTCCGAGATGAGTGCTGTTTTGTTTCTAAATCTAGCCTAAATATTTGGTCCTTTTTTTAGAACTAAATGAACCAAATGAGTTTGAAATCAACTCGTTGCGACTTGCAGTTAAAACACATTTGCTATAATCTCGCTCGACAAATTTGCAGTGTTCAATTGATGATATTCTGCTCAGATTATATTCATAATAAACAAATTTTGTAATGCTGCTTTGGAAGGATGTGTTTTGTTAAAAGCTGTCTAGAAATAATCTGAATTGAACTAAATATCTCAAACTCAATTATAACAGATCATTCGTAGGAAGAAGCATATAGATTTGCTTTGTTCATTTTTCCATGTTTTAATTGCCTACAGCTATTTGTTTAACAGCTTTACCATGGAAGATTGTGGTAAGAAACCAATGGACATGATTAGGCTATAGAGTAGGCCTAAACAACAACAATAATAACAACGATAATAAAAAAAATAATAATAAAAACGCTAATAAAAATATCTTAAGTAATTAAACCATGAAGGCATTTTGTAACTAGCATAATGTCATATTATGTCTTTTTTTTTTATTTAGCTAATTTATTTAATCTTGTAAATTCAATTCAGGATAGTTTAAAAATGAAGCTGGATCAGCTGGAGTGTCACTTCACTTAAAAAAGATGATGTAGACTTGCCTAACCTGCTCAGCAGATTAAAAGGAACAAGATGAGCTGGATCTGGGGAGGGAGGAAGGGGCTGCATGAGCACAATGCTCTTTGGGATGTCAAGTTCCTCCTTGGCCACGAAGATGAAGCACTTAAACACTTACTAAGATCTGAGAAACTCATTAAAGAAAGCCTCAGCGAGAATTGTGACAAGACTCTCATTGTCACCTGTGGAAATTTAGCCTGGATAAACTACCATATGAAGAACTACACAGACTGTGAAAGTTACCTGATGAAGCTTCAGAAATGAAACATATCCAACTGAGTCTTCATTTGTTCCAGAGGTGCTTGGGGAGAAGGGATGGGCCTATCTTAAATTCTCTCTCAAATATTATGACAAAGCCGCAGAAGTTTTCCAGAAGGCTGTGGAACTGGATCCGGAAAATAACGAGTGGAACGCTGGTTATGCCATTGCTCTGTATCGTACTGAACCTGGTACATCTTGCACTGTGGATTCACCTGCAATCAAGAAGCTTAGACAGGCAATTGACATAAACCCATAAGATGATGATGTTCTGAGAGTTCTTCTTGGGCTTAAACTATCATGTTCCAAGATGCTGAAGAATGAGTCTGAGAAGTTGGTTGAGACAGCCTTGAATGTGTCTCCAGAGCATCCACATGTCATGAGATATGTTGGAATATTCTTCAGGGATCAAAGATCCGTAGACAGTGCCATTGAAATGCTTAATAAAGCATCTGAAATATCACCAAATTCATGCTTCATCCATCATCAGTTAGCAATGTGCTACAAGACCAAGAAAATCAATTTAAAACGAGAAAATCGGAACAAGACTGAGATAGATGAGGCCCGCGATAAAAGCATTTACCATCTAGAAATGGCAACTTCCCAGAAAGCTTCCTTTATCTTTGCCATGAGTGAGCTTGCACTTCAGTATGGAGAGAGAAATGATCTACAAATGGATGAGGAACTGTTTGACACAACATTTAAGACAGCTACAGAGATGAATGAACATCTGCAGGTAGTGCATTTAAACTACACTCTGTTCCAGCAGTACTGCAATAGATGTGAGGATTTAGCAATTGAGCACTACAAAAAGTGCTTGACAATGGGTCCACATACCAAGGCGGGAACTACAAGTGCTTGGAAACTGAAGAAAATTGCTGATGGACGTATCAAGTATAAACCAGATGATTAGAAGGGAAATGAGATACTGGGATTTATTTATAATGAAAAGGGTAAGATATTCAATGACACAGAGGGTTATGCAGACACTTCAGCCAATGATGAGAATGGTGAATTCCTCAGTAATCTTGGTGAGCTTTTTTCTAAGTAAATAATATACTTTCTAAGAGGATATGTAGTGGTTTAAAAACAGTGATCTTCATTTGCGTATTTTTGTGTGGAGGAAAACAGGTGTGTATGCACAAACATTTATGTTTAAGGAAACATTTACGTTAAAAGTTTATGACTATCCTAAATGAGGGAGCGAGTTCCTTCAACTGGTAATTTGCCTAAATACCCCCAAGCTTTGTACATTTAAGGGATTTCCTGTACAAATGTACGTCTCCTGCCCTTTTTTAGTGTGCACCGATGATTTGCATAGATTTAAAATTGCACGCTTAGTGAAGGAGACCCTGTGTAACAAATGACAATAGTTATTGTTACCTCTTAAGTTTTACTTTATAGAACTTACGGAGTTTTGATTTATTTAGCTGTTAAAATGACAGAATATTGTGCATCTATGGGGAAAACTGTTGATCAGCTCTCTTAAGAGAATGTGTAGGCCTATTGAAATCTTTCAAAAAAACATCTGTGTTGCCATATCTTTGTTCAAAACGGAGCATCTCTTTCATTGCTTAATGAAATGAAGGTGGTCTGAACTGAATTTCCCATATTATGTCTTTGGGACGTATATTTTACTCAGGCTACGTTTTTCCTCTGTTGTAGTTGTATTTGGGTGTTTTTCTGTTTACTTACCTTACACAAATTCTTATGATGGTAATTATTATTACTGAGCCCCTGCTGGTTGATTTGAATGTCACTAAATGTATTTGGTGTTTCACAATATATTTTCATATATGTTCCACAGAAGAAAGAATGTAATAACAATAACAGAATTTCTTTTTTTGGGCAAACTGTGACTTAAAGTGCAATTAAAGTTGCATTACCTCTACACCAGTATTGCTTTGACAAATGCAAAAATAAAAACAAAAACAATCTTTTGCACTTTTTTTGTGGGCAAACCACACTTTATACTATACAAATTTTAAATTATATGTTTGTTTTTATGTAGTCTGTTTTTTAAATCCCGTGAAACTAGATTACTGTTTACTACTAGTTAGATAAGCTAATAGTTTAGTAATTTACTATTACTAAACACTTAGTTGAGAATGTTGACATCAAATTCTAAAGATGATGTATTAGTCCCATGCATTAGTAGCATGCATACACACTGATATTGACCTACATCTTCAGCATTTTGTCATCTGAAGAATCATTGATGAACTGCTTAGCTGTAGAAAACTCGTGATCATAACAAAATACATAACTTAATAAAAATGTCAGTCCATGACATGTACCATTTATATTCTGAATGAAACAGTTCAGACTGTCCAGATATCTAGGTATCAGCACTGCCCTCTACTGACCTAAATAACATACTACAACTGGAGCTTCAGTTATCATGACTTTCATTTGTAATTGTATAGAGGAAAACGCAGTGACTGCTTACACATTATTACTGTGAAATTTGAGAGATGGAGAAAATATATACAAAAATCTTGATCTGTGTGTGTGTGTGTTTTTTTTTCTAATGTAGATGAGAATTTCTTTTGAACAGAAAGCCAATAAAAGGCACAATATACACAAACAATTCCTCTGTCAATTAAACATTATTACTGACCCTATATATGCTAGCAAAATTTGATTAAACAAAGAACTAGGCAAAAAAAAAAATACAAATTGTTATCCCAACGCTATGAAGTGGCTGGTATAATTATCAACAAGTCTTTTTTTTTAGAAGTATAATAGTCTACTTGTTTGCCTTCACATGACACCAGTTTTGGGTCTTTGCTCAGACTGTTCTTTTGGTTTCTCTGACAACGGCGAATGACGGCGACTGAGAACAGCAGGAGAGAACTGGAGATCAGGGCAAACCCACTCAGAAAGAACGTCGCCGTGTAAGTCCCTGTGGTGTCTACCAACCAACCTATGCAAAAAAATACCAAATCACATAATTACTTCAGAGTTTTTTTTTTTTAAAGTAACCTTTATCCTTCCAAGTAAATAACTTAATGTGGTGAAATGGGAAGAGTGTGGATGGTTAATGTGTCTCTGTACATTAATAATTAATCAAATATTGGACTATTTTAATAGAACCTGTCGTTACAAAGTGAAAATTGAGGTTAATGGTTTTTCTTTAAAGAACATTCCAGGTAATCTTTAACATAGTTTTTATGTACTGCATCTAGGGCGTGTTGTTGATTACCACAGAAAATAAAAGCTCAACACTCAATGTGACAAAAAATAACATGTTTATTATTATAATGGAACTTAGAACTGACCAAATTAAAATAATTATTTGAGGCTCTTACCTCCAATGGGTGGGCTGACCAGATAGGGAACAGCATGGAGGAAGTACACAACTCCAAGAGCTGAAGACAGGTATGTTGTCCCTACAACATCTGATGTTACAACAGGAATGAGGGCAACATAGGCACCATCAAAGTATCCATAGAGCACAGAGAAGGGTACCAGCAAGACAAATGTGTGCAAGAGGGGGATAAAAAGACAGCATAGTCCTTCCATTCCCACAGCAAACATGTAGCATATATTCCTGTACTTCTTCAGACACCTGGGAGAGATACAGAAAGTGTTAGTCAGCATGATCAGAGGCAAACAATCAACAATCTTTGTCTGTTTTCCTAAAACCTGAGCATTATTTTTTTTTTAATCTTTTTGACCTCTATGAATCATTCATCAGACAAGAAACCATGACATGTACACTCTAGCAAAGTTTAACTCTAAACTGACAGCTGGGTCAATGAAAAATTAAGAAAAAGACAATAAATTTTTTTAAATCGAAAAACGTGTGTCCTAAGGTATTAAAATGTTGTCTGTCTTTGTTCTTGTTTTAGAAAATGTTACAAGCGTATACTATATACGAATACAAGTGAGTATTCAAATTCTAATAATTACTGTTTATTTTATTATTTATTTGTCATTTATATTATTTTCTTCAATTTTTAATTTCGTAGTTTTAATGAATTTGTGATATCAGGACAGTTATTTTTTGACTTTATGCCTATCAAAAAATATAAAAATTAAATAAAAAATATGCTCATCATCAGCGAATAGGTTAATTCATGTTAACTGATGCTAAGCTCACTGCAAGTATATTAAGATATGAAAAGTGTCAATATCATTGACCCAGCTTTTTATTGAAAAACAAAATCTGTGCTTAGAAATTTTTTTTTATAATTAAATCTTAAGTTAAAGAAGAAACAAACAACATGTGGCTCAGTCAATAAATGACCTATTCCTGTTTTTGACTGTAATGCAATACTAACACAGTACAAAACAACATACCTCCTGTCAGTGAGCCAGCCAAATGTGATGTTGCCAACGATGTCGATGACCCCTAGTATGGACATCAGGAAGGCAGCATGCTGATGACCGATCCCTACATCCAGCGCGTATGGTACTAGGTACACAAATGGCAGACTGCACCCGCTGGCCAGCAGCAGGAAGGAGCCTGCCAGCACCAGGAAGTCAGGCATGAGCAAAAAGTGGTATTCCTGCATGGACTGAAGACAACGTTGTTTAGAGTCCACTTCTAATTTGTCATCCACAGCCTTCCCCGTAGGAACGCCGGGTGGCTTAACACCATACTCGCACTCTGAGTCTACTGGAAGAGGACAGGCCTCCTCTTCTTTTAGAATGATAGGCCGTAACAGAGCTCCACATACACACAGGTTAGACACAAAGCCCCCTAAAATGAGGAGGGCCCCTCGCCACGAGTAGTGTTCGATTAGCAGCTGCACTACTGGGGCCAGGATGAAGGTCCCGATGCCACTGCCAGACATGGCAATGCCATAGGCCAAAGCCTTCCTCTCACAGAAATAGATACCAACCATGGCAATAGCAGGAGTGTAGCAAAGGGCGAAGCCAAGCCCTAAAAAATAAGAATATAAAATACAGAATAGTAAATATAGAAAGTATAGAATATGGGTATGTAGGTCAGTGTTTTATTCTTAGGGCTCTTACCAGTTAAAACTCCCAGGGTAAGGTAAAGATATTCCAGACTGGTTGCGAAGGAGCTGAGGACTAAACCTATGGAGGCCAGGAATCCTCCTAGAATTACAGCTACACGGCATGACAACCGATTTCCGATCAGGCTTCCGAGTGGAGCTGCAAAAAAGTAACATGTGAATAAACATATTGTGCAAATCATATTGAACAATTTGATAAGAAAAATCATATTTTAAATAATATTTACTGTAAGCTGCGTTTCCGTCCACTACTATACATACAGTTTGGGGCCAATTTCTTTATAGACATTGATACTTGTATTCAGCAAAGATGGATAAAATTTGTTTAAAAGTGACAGTAAAAACTTTTACATAGTTACAAAAGATTTCTATTTTAAATGAATGCTGTTCAAAATGGATAAGAAATGTTTCTTGAGCACCAAACCAGCATATTAGAATGATTTCTGAAGGATCATGTGATAATAAAGACTGAAAAAATGGCTGCCGAAAAATCACAGGAATACAATTTGAAAATGTATTTAAAAATAGAAAACAGTTATGTTAAATTGTAATAGTATTTCACAATATTAATTGTTATAATTATTGTAATAATTATAATAATTGTGTATTTAATATAAATTGTGTGTTTCTGAGAAAAATGCTGGATGGAAACAACAAGATATGACTGTGGATTTTTTATTCAATAAGAGGGCATAAACTTCAACAAAAACACATTTCTGGAATAAATTTACATTCACATCAAAAATGTCAAGTAAGTGTCATGCTTCCAACCACTAAGCAAACATAATTTCATCAGGTTGTTTTGTCTGTGTTTTAAATGGCCACTAATTTTTAATATTACATTACACATTTTGCAATATTACATTATACAACATTCATTACAAGAAGTATTTAAAAATGTTTATTTAATTTATTTAATTTTAATTAAACAGTCACAGTCGCAACAACTTCCATTATTATTTTGCATCAGTTTCCTCAGAAGTGGCCATTTTTTATGTTGAACACATGGGATGGAAATGCTTTATTTGGTAATCATCTTAATAATGTAATATTCGTAATATTGTGAATATTCTACTAATGAGCCGCTCTCTCATACTACATGACATCATACAGTATTACATAATATGCAACTATGTGCCTCTACAGACTCCTGCACGGCCCATATCAAACATATCAGCCTTGTGATAAAAGAGAACATATTGAACGATATTGGAAAGCTTTAAATAATAACAGCATTTCTTTTGTTTACTAGTCAACCGCCTAAAGACGGCCTTTCCTTAGCAATGTAATTCTTAAGCTTGCTGTACTGTCAACAGCAGACAGCACTGGGTGTAAGGAAAGCAAACAGGCCTGTTTTTTTGGGTCAAGCTTGCGACACTGACATGTCCTCTCAAGATGTTCGCTGTGTGTTGCTGACTTCAAGAGAATGTTTTCAGCCTCCCACACTGCAGGTCTTTTTTAGTGTCTTATGCAACGGTATTGTCTCAGATGGACAAAAAATCTCTGAACCAACTGTGTGACCAATCAAGAAAAGAGAATTTGTAACTGCCGGAATCCCTACTTTAGGCCAATAATGATGACTGTGATACACTAATGTACAATGACTTTAGTGTCCAATATGATCATTACATACCACACAGCATGGTTGTGCAGTCTACTAATGAATGAATCCATGCCGTCCCAGAGTAATCTCTTGCAAAGTGCATCTGAAACTCAACGAAGAATATGGAGATGCATCTGGAAAAGAGAAAAAGACAACTCTGATCAGACAAAACACACGTTTGTGGTCTTTGAAGAACCATATTGTGACACTTCAAACTAACAACACGCTTTAAAGTCCAGTGCCATTCACAGTCAGTAACAACGAACAGCCGTGTGGATCGTGGGTGCCTGGATATGAAAGGCTGAGACGAGGTAATGAGGCACAAGCCTCTGCAGTGCCTGTTCTGCACCTGAACAAACAAAACTAGATCACCATGCAGGTCAGTCGGGTCAGAGCACTCAGTGTGGGTATGACAGCCAGAAACTCTCACATCTTCCACCACTGAGACAGACGTGTCTGGCCATCAGCCATCAAAGAAGGAGATGTCCTTCAGTCAACTGTTCCACAGACAGTAAAAAAAAAAAACCCAGTCAGCAAAGCCAAGTTGCAGACTCAAAGGGTAAAATCTTACTCTAGGACTTGAATAACACATATGGATGATAAGAGCTTTCAAATTGGTTAAGAAGAGAATATCCATAAGATAAAGAAGAGGTTAAAAAGGCATTTTTTTTTATCTGAAGAGCACCGGCTGCCCTTTAAGCTCTAAAAGAGTTTCATCATCTGGTACCTCTCTAGCTGATTATTACCACTTATCTCAACAGGACTTAAGAAATGGTCAAAAGAGGTGAGAGGTCACATAAACTCTTTTGTTCCCACCAGCCTGCTTGAAATTTCATCCTACCTACAACATTAGTGGAATTGCAGACCTGTTCTTCAGGTTCTCGCATTTCACACCTTTCCATGTCATTCATGTACTTGAACATTTCAATTGAACAATAAAATAATTATACGGCATAGTCAGTTCAGCACGTTCCTTGCCTGAGGGGGAAATACAAAATACTGCTAAACAGAACAGCTTGTTTCAAAGCACTATAAAAAGAAAGAATCTCTAAACATATTAT
The DNA here is from genome assembly GCF_001515625.1 of Sinocyclocheilus rhinocerous. Classification (NCBI taxonomy): domain Eukaryota; kingdom Metazoa; phylum Chordata; class Actinopteri; order Cypriniformes; family Cyprinidae; genus Sinocyclocheilus; species Sinocyclocheilus rhinocerous. Next base: position 477,191 of record NW_015641008.1, read on the forward strand.
TACAGAAAAACACTTGTGTTAACATAACCAAGCAAAAACACCCAAGAGTTGCAGGCCGCTAGATGTAAAAAAACAACACTGTGTTATCTATATCCATGTGTGAAGGCCTGAAAGTTGTTTACAAGTCTATCAAATGTAATCTGACCTCAAAGGCTGCCTCAGAAACATCAGATAGCGCTTGTCACTTTGTGAACCAGTGACTCATTCTAGGTAATTCTCAACTAAATATAGTTGTGGCTCATGTACTGTACTAAACAAAAACATGCACTATTTAACAGGTTAAACCCATTTGAGAAACAAACCATGACAATATTTGGTACTGAACATCATGTTAAACCCTATGGTTTAATTATAGCTGAAAAAACCCCACCTATCGCTAAAGTTAGCTTAAAACTGTTCTAGTTCTACACAGGTATGAACAACAGCATACGTCTTCCAAAAAGCTTACCTTGTAACAGCTCTTGTGCAAACAGTTACCACAAAGCAGCCAGCCACGATCATCCATCCCCACCCTCCATCAGGAGGAAGGACCCCTCCTTTCTTCTTTTCCTGAGCCATGGAGTCTGTCCTTCCCACCGCTTTTATTTCCCTCAAACTCCAAAACTCCCGGTCCCAAACACACGTTGCACCTCTCTGTCGCCACACTAACACCATGGAATTCCTTCTGCAGATGTGAGGCCCGGTCAGTGACTCTGCTGAGCGCAAGATGACACAGACAGCAAAACAGGCAGGAATAAGCAACGAGCTCAGCTAAAATGATTAACAGGCACAATGGGTGATGGACATGTTCTGTAAGTACTCAGAAAATGTGACATCTTCCAGGGTTTGGGGCTCCTTTTTGCTCTTACAAATGATTCACAGTGAAAAGTGAAATGATGCATGACTGCATTCATGGGAAGTGTTTATGAGAGAGAGCCCAGTTAAGCTGACGGGTTGCCATATTAACTTGAATCCTTGCAGTCCACCTTCCTGACCCTTCTGACCCCTATGTCCCAATTAAAAAGTGGCTTTTTTCCTTAAATACCATCCAGTTTTAGAAGCCACGAAGAGCTACAGTAAAAACAATAAAATGTGGCCATGTACACAATGTACACAGTCAGGATAAGATGATAACAGTTTTTCCCCTCTTATTATGCAACTGAACTTGTACTGTAGTTTATGACTCTTCTAATCTAGATATCAGTCGACTGTGGGAACAGCACCAATTGCACGTTATTTCAATGCATCATGAAAAACACTCATCAACTCAACAGATTTTTTTGAAGGTAGGTTTGTCTAATTGTCTAACTGTTGATTTCTGGGATTATTTACTCTCCTCTTCCTATATTTAAAGTAGGCTATGCTTCGTCAGTATAGCAAATAATTTTATGTGTAGAAAGCAACACAACCAAAATAGTCCCCCATTAATATTAATATTACATAATATTATTACATTTTGCACCTGCAAATCTTGTCATAATTTGCCTAATTATCAAATAGGTTACCTTAGAGAGTTTTTAGAAGATTAAAAAATAATCGCAAAATATTACATTTGGCATAGTTAAAACTCAATATATTAATATTGTTGTTGTTATTAGAGATGTATTCTTTGTCTTTAAAAGAATGCGTCAAATCGTAAGAAAATTAATAATTACTTATAATAATAAAGTAAGAAAACGGAGAACGTTTAATTGTTGTTTAAAAGTTGTTTTTCTTTTAACAACGGAATATAAATTCACCAGTGCACGCCATTCGCTTGTTGAAACCAGATGTTTGAAAAACCACTCAAAGTGGTACTAAATAAAGGCACTTACCATTTTATAAAACAACCGCAAACACGGTCCAAACTTTCCCCATTCAACTCTTCTGCAATCGCTTGAGCTGGTCCAGACGTTTGAAACTCTTCTGCACATTCGTTTAATTGAGTTGGTGCAGGATGTTTATCAACATCCTGCGGCTTCCACCAGCGAACAAGTTTGCAGCAGCTGTCGGAACATCAAGACCAGGGCACATTGACATGTTTAGACGGGCGAGCTGTGAACCTATTTACCTCTGACTCCACTCCCCCTACACGTGAAAAGAAAATTATGCAAGCCAAGCATGCATGGCAAGGCATAAGTGTGGATTTCCCTCTCTAACTTGCAAAACTGGCTGCTTGGGAGTTGCCCTAGTTTCAGTTGCTGTCCAGGAACAACGCCACAGTTTACAAACGTGCTCAGCATACAGCAATTTATCATTTTATAAGTACAATCTATCAGGCCAACCTGTTTTTAATTTCTGGTAAATACATTTAGAAGTACTGTAACTATTCAATAGACATGTAACGATAAGGGATAATGTACACAATTTGTCACAAGTTGTAAATTAAAGATGAGTTTATTGGTCCACTTTGTACAAGAAATACTATTTCAGTCTTTCCTCACAATTTCAAGTTTAATGTAATGTGTTTCTTGGCATTTTTTGTAGTGCGGTCGAACAATTATGCTGCTGCGTTCACGCCATATCGTAATTACCGTAATTTCGTAAATTCTACTCAGAGCTGTTCACGTCCTCAGACTATGCACTATCGCACTATCAACGCCTAAACAGAGACTGCGGTGGCCAGATGGTACAGCGGTCACGTGGTACAAGTCGTAGCTCTCAGAAAACTCACAGTTCACAAGTTGTAATTACGAGTTCTACGAGGACGTGAACGCTTTTTACAAGTTGGAATCTCGTAATTACGGGAATTCCGATATGGCGTGACCGCACCTTTAATCGCGATTAATCGCTTTCAAAATAAAAGTTTTTGTTTACATAACATATGTGTGTGTGTACTGTCTATATTTATTATGTATATATAAATACACACATATACAGTATATATATATATTTGAAAATATTTACATGTCTATTTATTTATATTCATATAATTTATATTATATATAAATATATTAAATATAGAAACAACATATTTTTCTGAAATATATACATGCATGTGTGTGTATTTATATATAGCCTACATTATAAATATACACAATACATACACATATTATGTAAACAAAAACTTTTATTTTGGATGCGATTGTGATTAATCATTTGACAGCACTGACTTGGTAATTATTTGTGTGAAAATTGTTTCATGTAAATCCTACATCATTTTTGTCAGTGAAATATGAAACAGCTGAATTCCCTGGGTGACCAATCTGAAACAGTGTTAATTAAAAAAATGAGAAATTCTGTCATCATTTACTTTTCAAACCCAGACTTTCATTAATCTTCGAAACACAACTGGATATATATTTTTATAAATCCATAAATACATTGTAAAATTTAAAATAAATAATGTTTTGTTTTTGTGTCACACAAACATTTCAGCTTCTGCAAAAGCCATGGCTGTTCTCACGTGTCAGCAAATATCTTCATTTGTGTTTCAGAAGTGAATGAAAGTCTTATGGGCTTGGAATGACAAGAGGAAACTGATGACAGCTTTTTTATTTTTTTAAGCATTTTAGACTAACACTTATTCCAAAGGTTACTATGTTTTAAATAGGTCACTAGTAGCAAACATTGGCCATTTGCTACTAGCTTTGCTTCTAACCATAACAGTGACAAGTATTTATTTGAATTGTTAACAAATTGCAAATTTTTTCATTAATTTCTATAGAGATTTGGGATTTGTAACTATTTAAACTAGTATAATTTTCAGATTTCTTATACTGAATAACCAGTTGGGTCTACCGTTTCTAATACTTTTCCTCATGAAATTGCAATTTGTTTCCAGTTGAATAGTTGCACATCAAAACTGGGATAGTGAGTAGTAAGAAAGTAATAAAAATATTAAATGAAAAAGTACTAGCTTGAATGAATTGATATAAGTGGAATAAGTATTCTTATATAATGAATAAAAGTATGTAATGCAACGTCTCTCTTGTCAAGTTTGTGAATATGCAGTAAACTGGTCTAAGTGTTGATTTTTGTATGAAAAGAAAGAAATTAAATGATAACAGTAGCCACAACAGTAAAACAATTTCCATAATTAACACATTTATTAGATATTTACAAAATAGTTTATTGACAAATGAAGTTAGCTTTTCACATGGTAACTCAAAACTTAGTGACATTTTTCAGCCAGCAATATGATTTCTTCATTCCCTAGGAGGCATAAGTAAACCAAGGATTTCTCTATGACCAACATTAAATGTTATATCATAAGAAATACACTTAAAATTTGTGTAGTGATACAGTTTGAGATTCATATGATTGCCTGAACACTGAATAAACTTAAGTTAAAAGAATTTTCAGTATGGAATTACACATACTCCCTCAGATCACATACATTAGACAAGTTTGTCAGGAGATTGAGGTCATTAATGAGGAGTATTAGCAAGGAAAATTAACATCTAATTATCTAAAATGAGATGATTTATAAAGACACAATTTAGCTCTAAAAAAAAAGCTTATAATTCAACTTCAATGGCGCTTCAGCATTTATAATTTAGAACATGCTTCCTGAAAACTGGGCAACAAACATGTACAGTTTGGGACAGACAGAATACATTTATGAAAGGAGAGAAAGGTTTCATACAATTTAACATATATAGCGCAATAAAATGAACATGCGCTGACTGACATACGATCCAAGCGTTATGCTGGTTTACAAGAACAAAACCTGATAGAAAGGCAATTCGACTACATTAGATGGAGCGATCCATCCAAGAACAAGGAAATGACACACCTGTTCAGAAATCGCTTACATGCTTTGCACTGGCTCAGTTAAAATACAATGTACCGACACATGCATTCAGTCTGCTGTGGCATAGGTAAAGCAATACCACCGCAAAGAAGAAAAAGAAAACACCTCAAATATACTGTTAAGGATTAATGCATACAGTGACATCTGGATTTAGCATTAGCAACAATACAGAGGATACAAAGATAAAGCCTTGTCTCTATCAGTAAAAGGCACCCCGTAACACTTGGAAGTTACTTTTGTGGCTCAGAGAGATGTTGGGGTGCCATTGTGCATAATCCAGACATCCAAAGACAAAATGGCACCCCACTGCATAAGGCAATTCTAAGGACTGAGCAGAGGAAGTAAAGCATGAATCAACAGACAGAAGGAACAGATGTAGAGGCAGTGTGCGCAATGTGCTGTTACAGATCTTACCAGCAGCTAGAAGACACTATAATGTCAGCACAGGTCTGTTGTTAAGCATGTAGTAGGTTCAGTACACTCACAATAGGTGATTATTTTTGACACAATCCTCTAAAAGAAATTGCATTATGATAATATTCCTCATATTACCTCCTTTTAGGAGTTTTGGTCTTGCTTGCATTCATGAAGATCAACACAATGTCTCAGTGCCGTAAAAATAAAGGATTAAATGAACGTTTTAGTTCATATTTACAGTGTTGAGGCAAAATGAGAAAATGAAATTGGTACAAATGTAATTGCTGTCATGCTGTGTGGCTCAAAGGGAGGGAAATGCAAAATACATTTTCTCTTAGAAGTGCTTGTGTTTTTGATCTTACATATTTAAACAGATTATAGTGACTTGGAATTTCTGATTCCAGCTTTAGGAGCACATGTTTAACATACATCTGGTTCTGAACAACAACCTGGAGCGTTCACAATCAGACCCAGCTGTCCAGTATTAATACAGAGAGTTAAAAGGTGTTTAGGCATATAGTTCGAGATTCTCATGTTGATACATGAGAGAAAAAAAAGGCAAAATATTTTCAGTAATAGATTGTTTAAGCTGAAAATGTTTAAAAGGATGAAGGCATTTGTGAGGAGGTTTGACTAAATATATGTCTTGGTTAGCTGTCTCAAATTAAATGTAAGACATCACTGCATAATGGCATGAATATGACAAGAGATGGTTTGTGCAAATTAAATAAAAACAAAACATTACACACTACAGTGTATATACACAGGTAAACTGTTAACACATTCAGATCAGAGAAATCTCAGCATTTGGGACTGCACAACCAAATATAAATCATTATCAAGGTAAGAAAGGACTTACTGTACTGTATGTAGTGAACTATGAGAATTCTCCATCTGAAGAAGATACTGTTTTCCAGTCAATATAGACAATTTGGTCCCAACACAATCAGTGTCAGCTCAGGTGCATATGTTCTCTGTTCATTACACAGACCAGTTAAAAGGAGGTAAAGATATCTTAGAAACAGCTACTCAGGTCAACAATCCACTAATCATACAAGGCCCAATGTAGATAAAACAAGTCTACCAGACAACATTTTGCTAATTCTGTAAAAGTGTTCAAATATAAGCTTTATCTAATTGAAAAGTACTGAAATTCAACTGGTATTTGATGTATTATTGTAAAAAAAAAGAAAAAAGTCAGAATTATGAATTTGGACTCGCGCTTTAGTGTCCAAAATGAATTTACGTTTAATAATACAACGTAGCATTTTTAATGTAATACAGATATTATAAATGCTTGTATGTGACTAGAACCAGGAGAGCAAAGTCTCGCATAAATTGACTGCTCATCTATGCGTAAATATAAATCTGATTTGTGGTTCAAAGCATGATTTGTTCAGAGGGGATTGGGGAAGGCTGTTTTTATACAGCAGGCCTAATACACATAATACTCATCTCCAAACCCTTTTCATATGTTACAATTGTTTTCATAAAGCTCACAAACAGGGAGAAGAGGGAGTACACAAGCATTAGTGTCCTAAATCATCTTCCAATCAAATCATCAATACACGGCAAAGGCAAAGCTGTGCTTGGATTATGGCAACGGTGACAAGGAACAGTTAGCATGAGGTGCAGCTTATCACCATTGAAACGGTGCACTTTTGCATCACAACCTCTTGATCACCTGCTCCTGTCATGAGCATAGAAGGGCCAGCATGTAGATGATTTGAAGGGAAACGGAAACTCGTCACATTATTAAATGGCTTTTCCTTATTAGGGGATGTGGCTTTCCTGAAATCTTACAGCAGCTTCTGGTTTAAAGGTTGGGGTTTCCTCAGTGTCTCAGGAGTCTTCAGTCATCTTCAGTAGCTCTAGGAAGGCACCAACAGCTCCAAAATAACCCTGCAGTAAAAAAGCAGAGCATTTCATTATATTTAAATAAATATATTTAAATGATACATATAATTTCATGTGATATGATAGTATTTGTTGAGGCCTAATGAGAAATATGTGACTGATATTATGCTCTACTGTTCAAATGTTTTGTAAAAAAAAAAAAATTTTATTAAATTACTTAATTTCACACACACACACACACACACGTCTGGTCAGCTATCCTTGTGGGGACTCTCCATAGGCGTAATGGTTTTTATACTGTACAGACCGTATATTCTATTGCCCTACACCAACCCTACACCTAAACCTACCCCTCACAGGAAACTTTGTGCATTTTTAGATTTTCAAAAAACTTAATTCTGTGTGATTTATTAGCTTGTTTACACGTGGGGACCTCAATTTAGGTCCCCATGAGTCTGTGTGTATTCAGGTTTAAGTCCCCACCAGAACAGAAAAACAGGTACACACACACACACACACACACACACACGTATGTATGTGCGTATGCGTGTGTGTATATATATATATATTTATATAGAAAATAGACCAGTCATTTTAAACTGTAATAATATTTTACAATATAACCTTTTTTTCTGTATTTTTGATCTAATAAATGCAGCCTTGGTGAGCATAAAAGAAAACTTAAAACATTAAAAAAAATCTTACCAACCCCAAACCTTTGAATGAATATAAAATCTCTTAAGAGATGTACACAACTTTGTAAAATCTTTCATCTTAATTTTTAAATCTTAAATCATTTTAATTTACATAAGACTTTCTAATTAATATTTTCTGATAAATATGTCGACAACATTTGACAACAGAAATCAACATTATCCATTGACAGGTCTGAGGGTAGATTTTGGAACTGACACAAGGGGGAGCTAAAAATCCTCTTAATCTGCAAAGTGGTCATACAGTGACAGCCGCTGACCATCACAGGTTAGGAAAAACATGTTAACAATATTTAAACATTTATCATTTATTATAGAACCATAAATAATTCGCATTTAGAGCAGGAAGCCAATTCATCTGTTGTATTTTTTTTTTTTAAATAAATCATCATGCAACATGTGCTCATTTTCATCTTTCTCCCTAATATTTAGATCCTCACATTCATCTTTAGAAACACCTTGTATAATAACACACCACACTCTTTTCTGGTACCATTGATATTTTTGTACAAAAGTTAACTGAAAGCCACAAAAATAAAATTTTGATTTCATTGGCTGTTTAAAAGCACCGAATTGTAATTTCGTTAATATTTCCACCATTTAGAAAAACGTGTATTAAACCATTAATGACATGGGTGTGTTTATTGGCTGATTCCAATAATTTTAAAATATAATTAAGATATACTTGCTTGGCTGATATATTGATTGACCACTATAAAGAAGGTTATGGTGTAAGTCCAAGATGGACAAACATAATTAATGTAACTGATTCCAGCACTGGCAAGGAATCACAAGTGATAAAAAAAGGAAAAAGGCTTACTTCATGTTCTAAGAAAAGGGCTTTCAGTTGTCCGTTAGACCAGAAGTCCATGGCATAGGCTAGCAGCTTAGTTGACACGGTGTTGATGCGAAGGAAATTCCCAACAAAAACCACTCTATCGATATTCTGAAGAAAATCAAAAAACAGACAATCAGAATAAACAGTAATATTGATCTATTTTAATTCTGAAGAAGAGAAAAGAGGAAATATCTACATTCCACTTGTTCTTGACTTTTACACCAGAGTATTTTAGGAAAAGAAAAAAACATTTATCCATCTTGTGGATGTTCAGTGTGCTGTGATAGCCCTGTACAATGCTGCTTGATCTCCATGCCACAAGGCAACACTGTAAAGAAGCTCAGAGCACACAGAGTTCAAGGTCATCTTTAGCACCACGGACTTGGTCTTTATATTGTTTATTCACAGGGTAATGGCAACTGAATTTATCTTATGCATTCTAAACAAAAATCTATTATTCTGAACGGAAATATGTTCTAAGTTCTTAAACAGAACAGATGAGCTTTTGCATTAAGAGAAAATGTTTTCAAACCTCGTTCACCGCACACATGCGGGCGATGGAACCAGTGTTGTTTGTGATGGTGACAAGAGTGGCCCTGGCCAGGTCCTCTTTACTTATACTGTCACGTTTCTCCTTGCTCATCATATGACCAAAACTAACAAATTAAAGGAAAAAAAAAAGAGATCGTCTTTAATTACAAACATCATAATAATTTTTACATAGAAAATGATGGCAAATCTGTCTATACCTGGATGCAACGGCGGAACCCTGGAGACCGAAGCGTTCGTAATCGCCTCCATAGATGTCCTTCACTAGTTTGTCCACATTTGTGCTGTCCCCTTTAGCTGCCATCTCTAAGGCCTCCTCAAATGTCTCACAGCCAGTCAGCAAACAACACAGGCCTAGAAACGTACCACCTCCTAAACTGAATCACAACCAATGAAGCAAATGAATGGCGGTGTATTTAAAAAATGTTGCATTACTTTAGGTAGATTACAGATCTTGTTTCTACAACATATTTAACAATTTTCATTACAAAATGATAAAAAATTAAATATTTTTAAAATTACTCATTTTCACTTTACAATTACAGTACTATAGAACTTTAGGCTCTTTATCGCCATCTGTGGTTCAAACATAAAATTGCAAGTTAGTTTTGTCTGTTGCACTTTGGTAAGGACATCACACATGACCTAAAACAAAAAATAGACAGTGTGGCCACAAACCAAGAATTTCTTCCTATGACTTAACTCATGGCCACATTGTATTAACTGGTTCACTCATTGCAATTTAGTTTTAAAAAATATGGCCATATTTGAATAAAAAGGGGAACAATTTAGTATGCGATTTAACTAAAATGACAAAAGTCTTGGCAACAAATTTTTAATTCATGGCCATGATATCTTGTTTTTTCACCCCCTGCATGTCATGTGCAGGACTCCGTACTTTGCCAATTCTCTTCTGCGTGAATAAATCATCAGTTTTGGGCTATATCTGTGGTTCTTTGATAACATATCTGATAAATGTGTCGTCTGGTTAGTTAGAAGCATATCTGCCGCAGTAGTAGCCAGATCTTCTTTTCTTTACTTATGTAAGTGATGTATACAAGCAAGGATGAAAGGCATAAACCTGAAATCAACCTGTTTGCTTAACTACAAGAAAAAACATGATGCCGGAATTCACCTGGTGCCTGTGACTCGCTTGTAATCATCCTTGGAATAGACAGCAAGGATGCTAACCCCCGAGCCAATGTTTACCAGCAACATAGGGAAGGGGTTCTCCAGGCTAAATGGCCTCTTGACACAGTTTTCAGGGTCGGAGGGATTTTGGAAAAAATAACACTCGGGATGGCCATTGAACCCAACTGAGTCAACGTACAGCAGACCTTGAATAAGACAGTCCAGTTCATCCAGCTTCTGCAGCTCCAAACCAGCCACCTGCGGGAAGAAGCAAATACACAATCATAAATGTGACAGGCATAGCTAATGTTAGCCATTCATTGTCCTGATAACAGTAACAGGATAAGTGGCAGTAAAAGGCATTACAGTATGTCAACAAAACACTAGCCTGCTACGGATCAACATATTTTTTTACATCCAATCAAATTGAATAAATTCCATTATTATGTCGCCATTAACATACCGCTCTGAAGTCATCCTCAAACTTGTATGCGCCCCCACCCGTGGCACACAGTGTGGTGTGCAGACTGGAGAAGTTTTTGTCTCTGCCCATTTGGATGAAGCGGTGCATGTCTTGTGTGGGGAAACGGATGAAGTGCAGGTTGCCTTTCCGGCCACACATGGTGAGGTTCTTCAACTCCAGGTGAACATCTCGGATACCCGTGTTTCCATAGGCCACGTTGGAGGTCAGATATCGGCGAATGCTCTTCAGGCTCTCCACTTCCTCTTGTTCTTCTTCAGCAGTTATGTCCTTGGGCTCAAAGTAAACCAGCTTTACCAGGGTGCCTCCGATATCCATTCCAAACCATGGAAAAGCTGGAAAAAAATCTCAAGTTTTAGAAAGGGAAATTTTTATATTCTTTCTTGACAAGCATTACCTGCATCTTTCTGTGTGGTACTGATGAATGTGAGAGAAATAGGTGTGGAAAAAATTATAATGTACAATGTAATAATTAGATATTTAAAATATAATACTTAAATGACTTTTTTGGTGTATTTTAATGAATAAAGAATGAATATGACTGCATTGGGAGTGGGGGGAAAGAGTATTTTTGGCTATTCACACTGCAGCTTGTGGGCCCTTTTGTTGCCATGGTAACAGTGGTTTCAAAGAGATTGCCTGGCGATTCTGAGAAACATCATGTCTTCAAAATAAAAGTTACACATCAGGTTCACAAAATCTGTTTAAGGTACAATATAATCTCTAGGTAAAAACCATTTAGATCTTACTGATACAACCTCGGTATTTTCTATAGTAGTGAATCAGTCAAATATCTTTGCAGCGTTTGGGAGAAAACAGTTTCTTATGTCATTGATTAGTTAAGGGAGTCTGAGTTTAGATCAGTGATGATAATGTAGCTGGCAGACGTACATGTAGGCGAAAGGTGTGAGCACTTCTTGTCTCAGAGTGCAAAGTACTCCAAAGCCACCAGGAACCCAGTGACTTCACAGCAGTTAATGGACAAAAAGTGAAGTTACGGCAGTTTACAGCCAACAACCCAAAATGTAGTTAAAGCAATGGAATATATATTTAAGATAGATTTATATTAATATTCAAAAACAATATTTAAAATCAATAATGAATAACTATAAATACTTTATCGGATTCTGGAGAATGCAATTGCTGTTACTTCAACTACTTGACTGTCAGTAGACTGTAAAAAGATGCTGAATAATTAATACCAACAAAACGGAATCACTTTGAGTTTTTATGTCGTGTCTTTTATTGATTAAATAATATTACGCAGGACCTTACCTGATTTCTTCACAATTAATTTCATACTTTGCAGTTGAGACAGAAAGGATAATGAAGACAGCAATATGAAGCACACAGTGATCTAATCAATATATGTATATATCATTCAAATGCTGCTGGCAGAAGAATAAACGTCCTCATGTCACTTGGCAGGTGTAAATAGTATACTTTATGTTAATTACACAAGTACTGTAAAGTCTGCAAGTTCGATTTCCCCACCCCTTTATGTGATCCTTTCCTCTCATTGGATGAAATCGCATGACCTTCATATCTGGCGTGTTTTGGTCACACCCTCACATTCTGATCTGGCCAATGAAATCCGCACAGCGAACATCACATTGATTTCACAACACTAAATAACCCGGTCTTTCAAAACAAATAAACCTCTTAATACAGGCAAGTCTGAAATGTGTTTACAGTTCCAGCGTTTCCTCTTTTAAATAGGCCTCTTATTTATTTTTTAAATTGCGAACAATAGTGAAATAAAACACAAAAAGAAAGAAAACAATCAAACAAACAAAAAGGTTCACTTCCGGGACTTAAGAACACTAAAAATCTAATCTAATGTTCTTGGTACAAATATGAATACGAACGACATGCGAAAAATTCGCTATAAACACACATTTGCTATACAATTCGCTATAAACACTGACCAAAAAGTTAAATGGAAATTGTAACGTGATAACCGTTATTTATAATGACGAACGAAAAACGAATGTGTAAGATCATGTCTTTCAAGATTTTATTGTACAAAGGAAAAATAAATAAATAAAAACAAAATGTTTCATGTGCTGAAATCGTTTCTTAAGCTGCTTAAATTATGGATCTTTTTAAATGAACCTTACCTCTAAAATAGCTATTTACAGTATGTTGTGATAATTGTCACTGCTCAGTTTAGTTTAAGTTACAATTGAATACATTAATTAATTACTGAAAACTGGACTTACGCGGTCTGTTCTTCTTTCCCGAATCCACGCGTCTTCGGAGTCTGCAGCGCTTCGCAGGCGAACCATTGTTGTGTACATCCTGATGAAGATGGTGGAAATTTTCAATACCATTATGGCCACCGCTACTATCACTAGCACCCAGACCACCTCCGTTAGATGAAATACACTCCCCGTTATCGGATTGTAGGGTGTGAAATCCGTTTACTAAACCGTTCGTGTAGTGCGTCGTTCCGGTTTGATCGGATGTTTCAGCATTTTCCATTATTTTACGCAGCAAATATGATCGCTCGGAAGACGGACAGATGCGTAACGATTCGATGTTTCGAAGGCGCTTCAAAATCTGCAATAGTTTTATCAGAGTTCTACATAAATGCTGAAGTGTTATAAAGAGACGAAGACAATAGACAGGTCTTCAACATCTTATTTGAGGTCACTGTCGGTCATTTCTTCTTTACACACTGCATGGCTGTTTCCGAGTCAAACAGCCAGCCCGGTATATGCGACGTCACTGAGGAAAATGCCTCCACTCCCTCTCGCTGAAACGTCATGTTTTAGAGCCGCCTTCTTACATGTGTCCCTGAAACACAAAACCAGTCATAAGGGTCAATTTTTTTGCAATTGAGATTTATACATCATCTGAAAGCTGAATAAATAAGCTTTCCATTGATGTATGGTTTGTTAGGAAAAGGGCAATATTTGGCTGAGATACAACTAAAATGAAAACCTGGAATCTGAGGGTGCAAAAAAATCTAAATATTGAGAAAATCGCCTTTAAAGTTGTCCAAATGAAGTTCTTAGCATTGCATAATTAGCCTACTAATCCAAAATTAAGTTTTGATATATTTACGATAGGAAATTTACAAAATATCTTCATGGAGCATGATCTTACTTAATATCCTAATGATTTTTGGCATAAAAGAAAAATTTCTAATTTTGACCCATACAATGTATTGTTGGCTATTTCTACAAATATACCCGTGCGACTTATGACTGGTTTTGTGGTCACATATGGCATACTAGGCTACTTACTATTACTGTTTCCTACAGGTATTTGAATGCTGACAAAGTTTTCGTGTTACCTAAGTTTATTTATTTAGGCCATCTGGTAAGAAAGTCTTGTTCAAATGCCACTTTAAACTGAATATTGTCTTATTTGCACCACTCACGTGGACTTTGGCATAATACCCGTTTGACATAGAAGAGTGTAGCTATTCATAAGTAATGAATGAATACACTTTGTCTGTGTTGTTAAACCAGTTATTAAATAAAACTGTAGGGACAATATAACATAATAGCGTGGGTAAGAGGAAAAAACAAACATATAACACTGGCAGACAATGTACACCATTCTAATCAATATGTGAAAAAATTGTTTGCCCTATTCAGTTTTTGAATTGATTTTATATTCAGAGCAAGATTCTTTGTCTTCTACAGCAATGTGACGACTGTTAGCCTATTTCTAATGTGTGGGTGGAAAAATTGTTCAAGAGCTAACAAAAGCAAGTTTTACATGGACATCAACATTCTTCACAAATTGAACTGTTTGCTTATTATTTTATTATTCTCCACAATTCTAACATAAGAAAGAAAAACAAGTTTATGATCAACAGAAGCATGCAAACAATGATGTGTCATTTCAGCTGGCTTCTACCTACCTTTTAGGTATTCTCAACTATTGTCTCAAAATAGTTGTAAGTAATACTACTTTATGTCATTTTGAATTTGTTCATTCACTAAATGCAAAATGCCTCATTCAGCTAATAAATTCAAGGCATTACAGATTTCTTGTTCAACAAATGAGTTGTTCTGCAAATTAACACAATAAATTGAGCTATTATTTTGATAATTGGCTATATAGTTTTATAGGCTATTTCACTTGTGAAGTAAACTATGCTATCTTTGTTTCTGTTGAGCCTGATAAAGCAAAGATATTCATAATTACTATGAAAAAGCACTAACACCTGACAACTCTGACAATCAACACATGTAAAAAGATGAGCTCTTTAAATCACAACACAAGAAATATCTAACAATAATGATAAAAAACAACAACAAAAGGTTAAAAAACTATCAGCAAACAGTGAAACAATAATCATATAATAGTGACCACATAAGTTATTCATGCTGAAATGCATGCAAGGACCTCAATTTTGTTCAGTGTGAAATTCTTTGTTCAGACAACTATGTTTGACAAGTTGGGATGACATTTGGGGGAATTCTGTTGGTCTAACATGTTTTTTTTAATGTCATTTCAAGTAATTCCCATTTCTTAGTATTTAGTACTTCAGTATTCAGTGCAGATGCAGATGTATACCGAATGGACCTCCTCTAAATGAAATCTTGCGTTGCTACTTCCAGTATACGTATATTCTGCAGTTAATTAGAGTAAATATGCGTACTGAGGATGCAAAGACCTGAGAGAAGAACAAGTGAACTTTATATTTACCCAAAGCCTTAAAATACATTTTAAATGGTATGAGACATTCTGTTTGTTCTGTCCTGTTAAAAATAATGTAAACACGTCTTTAACCCTATGAAGCCTACTGTCTCATATTTGATACACAATATTTTAAGGCCTCTAAATGATTAACATCATCAAAACTTTTCTGAAAAACCTGTTGAACACAATCTTCTACATGCCTTCTGTCAGTTCTTGCCTTCTGATAGTTTATACTTTTTTTTTTTAGAAAGTAAAAGGCCTTTTAGTGTAATTCTAATAATTTATTTTAAGTAAATATAAGAGTAACTTTTATATTGTTAGTTATATTTCAAGATGTACATTTTTTGGACTGATATTGAAGAAACTTCTACAAATCCATGACTTAGTAATTCGTCCTTATGATCAAACTGAAAGAAACATAGGTGGATATTTACATACAAAATGATTTTACATAGTTTTATTATTTTAAATCTGACAGCCATTATTATTATTATTATTATTATTATTATTAAACTTTGGAAGAGACATATTAAATAAAAAAGCTATAGGCACCAGCATGAAAAGTAAACCTTTAGCATTTTGAGTGGCATTGCCTCAAGAGGGCGCTATGAGCGCGATAGAAGTTAATATACTTCAGTCAGTTGCACTTGCAACCATATACACTGACCAGCCACAATATTAAAATATCGTGTAGGTCCCCCCATGTGCTGCCTGAACAGCTCTGCTGAATGTATACTGTGGTATCTGACACCAAGACATTAGTAGCAGATACTTTAAGTCCTACAAATTGTGAGGTGGGGCCACAATGGATTGGATTTGTCCAGCACATCCCATAAATTGCTCAACTGGATTGAGATCTGGGGAACTCTTCACTGCCATGTTCCTTAAACCATTCCTGAACAATTTTTGCAGTGTGGCAGGGTGCATTATCCTGCTGAAAGAGTCCGGTACCATCAGGGACCACCATTGCCATGAAAGGGTACATATTCTGCAACAATCTTTAGGTAGGTGGCATCTGCATAAATGCCAGGTTTCCGAGAAGGGTATAAACTGCAGCCTGGAGATCTCCAAATGGGGGCGGGAACTCCAAAACGGGGTGGGAGCTCCAAAATAGGGCGTGGCTTCCTCCCATTGGCAGACAGGCACATGACACGCATGCGCACTTTTCCCCCCAATCCACTTCAGTGCAAACTCCGCCCCACAGCTGATTCTAAAGATTTTATTGGTTGTGTCAATTAAAGTGTTGATTTCCTACACTATGCTACAAACAATGCTAACCGTTCCGTAACTCCCCAACCGGACCTCACCGGACAATGGAATCTTTTTAGTTACACCCAGCGTCACTACCCACTCCTTCCCTGCGAATTTCGAGCCCCGGGACACCCCCGCTGCTTAGAACAAAGTGACAGAGTAAAATCTTTCCCCTGCGCTGGGACGGCTCGCGGGTGATCCTGTTTATATCATTAAGCAGATGTTCAAACTCCAGTCCGAACACCACTGGCCACGAGCTTTGGGCTCTGCTCTCACGGAGAATATTTACTTATATAGCATATTTTATTTTAGATGAACTAGAAACAATGTTTAATTTATAAAGTTTTATTTTGAAATGTAAGTCAATAACAATTGGCTGGAGCCAGAGCCAATGGTGAAAGTCTTTGCGCGAGGAGACCCCGCCCCATTTTGGAGGTTCTGCCCACTTTTGGAGTTCACGCCCCATTTTGGAGATCTCTGGTCTGCAGTTATATCTACTTGGGGTTTCCCAGCAGAACATCACCCAGAGCATAACCCTCCACCAGCCTGCCTTCTTCCCATAGTGCATCTGCATCCTGCTGCCATCTTTTCCCAACAACAGCCTTGTCTTGTCAAAGATTCTTCACTGAGCTATGCAATTACTTTAGCTCTTAATATATGGCAACAATTATGTCATTTGTGTCCATTTTTATATCTCTTAAGTTATTAGGAGAAATATTTTTATTAAATAAAACAACTGAGAGGCCTCCATTAGCAATGGAAGCAATGACATTTTCCTCTGGTTTTATAAGAGTGATGGTCTCTGTCCAAAGTGCTAGTTCCCATATTTGTAAAATTCCTGCACGATGTCAGATGTTTCTAGGTGAAACTGTTTCTTTTGATGTAGAGGACAGCCACTGTCTCACTCGTAAAACAATCTCTCAGAGTATGAAATAAGGGAATAAAAGTGCAAAAGGTGTCTAAAAATGTACAGTATATGTATAGACTGGGGTGTGTATCTCCAAAGTCTCAAAACTGAGTAACAGAGATGTGTCTGCTAGGTGTATGGTGTCATCATAATTAACATTTATTTCATTTCTATCTTATAGACTTTTTTTTGCTGTTTCTGTCAAGTCTAACGTGTTTTTGATCTTTCCACCCTTTACATTCTTTCTGGACTATAGTGAAGTTGAAGTTGGATCTCTGTTCAAAGCTACAATAAAAACACCAACATTTGTCAATGCTGTAGTTACACATATTTTAATAAATCATACATTTCAACATTCTGTTCAGTGTAGGAGATTTACTGATTTGTGCTATGCTAAGATGCTTTCTACTGTCATTCTTCAGAAAAGTTAATATCATCTGGTGTCAGCCCAGATAGGACATTACACAGTTATGTGTTATTACATCTATAATACAACACAAGACACATTAGAAGCTCTTGTGTGGCAATGATGTCTTGTTGCCCTCCAACCACTGGGAGTAACATAACTCCCCTAAGTTCCGAATAACAATGAAAGAAAAAGACTGATATTAGTCATATTAGACTGGCTCCATTATCAGACTCTCCATGTAAACCCCGGAGGCAATGAAAAGGAAAGGGGTTTTGTCTGCGGAAGGCTATAAGCCTTTTAAGCACAATAATTGTCTCCTACTATAGGCATTTTTCCCTTTCAAATTATTACTCTTTTAAATTATTTATAGCATTAAAAAGTTTTATAAACAAAGGAATTAGTACTTTAAATGTTTAAACTGATACACACTTACATCGACGGCACAATAGTTGTTGTAGTGTACATAGAGGTTTCTACTCCTTAATTTGTTAAAGGGATAGTTCAAACGAAAGTGAAAATGGTCGTCATTTACTCACTTTTATGACGTTCCAAATGTTTACAACTTTATTTCTTCTGTGACGCACAAAAAAAGTGTGTTAAAGGTAAATGAGATCCAGTGCTAGACAAAAACAATTTTTAAAAAATCTTCTTGTAAGCAAAGCTTGCATTTCTGTAAGACTAGATTCATTAGAGATTTAAGCAGCCTCAAATGGCAGGTCTAGTTCATTGCTATAACTATGCTATAGCTAAAGTTATTTTATTCAGTCAGCTGCCTTATTATGTGTTTGCTGCATTTAGTCTGGAAGTCAAGTATATTCTTTGTGCAGAAATATATTAGGGAAATAAGTTTCTTTCATCAATGACATTGATTGATAAGCACTACTCTGATTTCAAATCACAACAACACAAACAATCTGGCAATTATTTGTTAAGGTGGCAATCACATGTACATAACTGCTAATTTAATTTATATTAACAGTGTTAAATTACACATTTGTCATTTTTAAAAAACATTTTTAAAGTCGCAATGAAATGGAAACAGCGACAGATCTTTTCTTTCGTATTGCGACGTACATTCAGGTTATCAGATTATCCAGATTTACAGATTATTGAAAAAGAATGCCATTTAATGCTGACTATAAATGGTCAGGCATGTTTTCTGAATGCTCGATTAAGATAAAGGTCAAAACAGGAGGTCACTAATAGATCTTTAGGCTTTGGAATAAGAAAATGGCAAATAAACTCAAGCCTTTTTGGCAGAACTGAAGAACGTGCATCCAAGTACCAATCAGATGATGTGAATATAATCAACCAAACTTACTTCAAGAATACACATACTTAGCTCAAGAAGTAGTAAAAAAGGCAAGCGCAAACTTATGAAGAAAGAAGGGTTCAGCACTGGACTTAAATAGGGCTAAACATTTAAATGTAAGAATATAGCTGTAAGCAAAAATTATATGGTCAAGCATGTTAGTAACATCATAGACATTGCATTAAGCATGAATAAAAAAGAATAAAACAACCACAGAACTAGCATATTATACTAGTTGTTACTCCATCTTATGCCAATCTTATGCCAAAATGTTATGGTTCTGTCAAGCCATGTTCCCAAGGTCACATGCTAAATTTAGGCTTTATAAGCCAAATAGTTAAGATACAACATCACTTCAGGCTTGACATTGTTGCCGTCAACTTTGCTAGCATGTTGCATGAAAAAAAAACCTTAACTATTCATTTAAAATGGCAGACTGAGAAAATGATTGACCTTGGGAAGACTGGCATCATTGTATTTCATATGACGAAAGGAGTTTAAAGTGCCCCTATTATGGATTTTTGAAAATTACCTTTCATGCAGTGTGCAACACAGCTCTAAGTGAATGGAAACATCCTGCAAAGTTTTAAATCTGAAAGTGCACGGTGTATAAAGTTATTGTCTCTCAAAAGAAAGAGTCGACTCTGAATCACTGAAACGTCGTTTTTTTTAAAATTTATTTTTATTGCATTTTAACTATACACATGTACATATAAATTTCCATGTAACAAAGAAAACACACACACACACACACACACACACACATACACACAAAAAGGCTTCTCAGTATTTTACATTAATATACAATATCACCTCTTCCAACTCCACCACATTTTAAAAAACAATTTGAAAGGTCCCCAAACTCCATCAAAAATTATGTATTTATCTCTTAATATATGTTATCTTTTCCATTAACATATTTGTTACCATTTCTTTCAGCCAATGTCCTATATTTGGTGCATATATACTTTTCCAATTTAAAGCTGCAGTCCGAAAGTTTTGCTTCTTTGTCGCCATCTCTGTTTGAAATCCTGCATTTGCAGCTGTTTGCGGAATTATCTTCCTTGCGTGGGTTGTGCGCTGGCACGGCTCCAGCACGGATGAATCAAATGTTTTGAGGAGTATGTGTGTGTGGCAGTCAGTCACCGCACCGGTTAATTTCATATTAAGAAATTCTTTTAACTCAAAAAGCAAATTATGCTCCCTTCGAACTGGTTGTCTTTAAAATACAAATCTTGTGTAATCCCAGGCTATCTGTGTCAGGATCATGGGCCTGTTTTGTCGTGTTTTGACCCTGTTTCTGTTCCTGTTTTCCCTTATTTGGTCATGTTCCTGTCCTCGTTTAGTCTGATTGTCATATGTGATTCATCTGTGTCTCGTTACTTCGTTTGTGTTATGTATTTAAAGTATAGTCTGCCCCTTGTTTCCTTGTCGGATCTTAAACGTCGATTCCCATTCCTACGTGTGTGTTCCTTGTCCCTATTTGATTAATAAAGACTGTTCATGGTGAATTCTCCTACGTCTCCTCGCTCCTTCGCTCCTCGCTCCGACACAGTAGGCAGCCCTGACAGAAGATCCGACCGACAAACAGTTTATTGCGTGTTTCCCCTCCGTTTTGTTTCCGTGTTTTCCTCAGTTTTTTTTTTTTGTTTGTTTCCGTTACGTCCATGGATCCCCTCACCCGCCCGGAATACCTCCTCTTCCTGGAGGAGCAGGGGGAGAGATCGCTCGAGGGCCACACCAGACTATTCCTGGTCCTCGCCAACCTCTCCAGCTACCCGGACAACGCGCTCTTTGCGTTCTATGACGCCAGTCTAAACTCTGTGTACAGAGCGCCGTCGTCCGAGGAAGGCCCACGAGCGAATTTCGCCGCCTTTGTGGAGTGCCACTCCGGACCCAGTGCCCAGCCCACCATCTCCCCACGGCACGGAGCTAAAGCCCGAGCCCACCAATGATGGAGAGCCCATTACTGCCGCGATTGACGAGCTAGCGCAATGCAGAGCGACTGAGCGGAGGATCGCCCCGGATGCAGAGTCTAACCCAGTCCCAGAGTCCAGCCAGGAGTGGGCTTTGATCCCGGAGGGCAGCCCTGAGAGCCCGGAGGCTCACGAAAGCCCACCCCCCGCCCGCTCCTGCCTCCTCCACCGCTGTCATCTGTTAGCCCCTCTGCTCGCCCTCAGCCCACCATCAGCACAGTGCGAGCCATCCTCCAGCGTCGCCATGGCTGGAGTATCCCTTGACTCCGCCTCCAGCCTCCGAGGCCCGGACTCCTGGTATCCTGGCTAAAACCTGATGATTACATTATTTTAAATGAGTCTACCCCCCAGCCCATTGATCCACCAGCTCCACCGGGCTCCCTAGTCCCTCCGGCTCTGCCTTGGTCGGGCGTTGACCCGCCATTGCCTCAGGACTCTGGTTGCACCTCCTCCGGCTGCACCTCGTCGCTCTGTCCCACCGGCTCCATTGGGCTCCTCCCTCCCCCCAGCTCCACCTTGGTCCTCAGTCTCTTTGGCTCTCCGTCTCAGCCTCGGGCTCCTCCTCCACCTGCTTCGCCGCTGTTGGTTGGCCTCCTGGAGTCGTCGGCCCTTCCTCCACCATGGCTCCTCCCTTCGTCGGCTCCACCGTGGGCCGACATTATGGCTGTGGCCTGGGTCGTGCTTGGCTACTCCTGCTCCAAGCCCTTCCTGTTTCCTCCCTGGCTCCTTCTGCCTGCTTTACCCCCCTGGACTCTGACTTCCGACCCCCTCCCGGGTGTCTGTCCTCCTCCGGAACCTCCTCCCTAGTTCCCACCCGCCCCTCCCCAGGTTGTTTCTACAGCGCGAGGACGCGCCTTCCGGGATGGGGGCGATATGTCAGGATCATGGACCTGTTTTGTCGTGTTTTGCCCCTGTTTCTGTTTTCTGTCTCTACGTGTGTGTTCCTTGTTCCTATTTGATTAATAAAGACTGTTCATGGTGAATTCTCCTACGTCTCCTCGCTCCTTCGCTCCTCGCACACAGTAGGCAACCCTGACAATCTGTAATCAGAAGCACATTTAAAACTGGAATATAATTTAATTTCATTCACATGTGTTTCATAAACACATAGGGCCTCATTTATGAAACGAACGTACGACAGAAAATTGGGCGTACGGTCGTTTCAATGCAAAACTTATGAATTTATCAATATGGATGTGAGCGGTGGCTACGATCAAACCTCACGTCTGGTCTTAGCTCGTGTACACAAGTTTTTGAGTTACCTGAACTAGCGCGCAGCATAGTAAATATAGTGGAGAATTCTAGAATGACAGCATTTTGTTCATTTTTATTTTCCTAACCGTCAAACGAAGCTCATTAGTCGATCGTTAACCAGTAAGATTAGAATGGGTTTTTTTTATACAGGGCTTTAGCTTTATATGTGTGAATAGCAGCGTAAACAAGACCATGAGGATTCAATCGTCGCATCATGCACCTGCTGCGCTTCTGTGAAAAGAGAAAAACAGAAATTAAGTCTATAAAAGGGATAAAATAAATAGGATCACACAAAATATATACCGTATTGTCCCGAATATAAGACGATGTTTTTTTCTTGGAAATACATCTGAAAAAACGATTTGGTTTTTAAAAAGCCTTTTTCCAAAAGGTACATCTGGAAAAAGGGGGGTCGTCTTATAATCGGGGTCGTCTTATATTCGGGCCAATATGGTAATAAGCTTGTGCAGCTCCCAAACAAACATTTTTGCACATGTGAAGGATTTTACGCGGATATTAGAACATGAGTGAAATATAAAGCCATGTTTAGGCTAAATAATGAATAATAGTTATGCAAACAAATGTTACAAATATGGCAAAAATGGAAACATTTTTTGTAGAGTGAGAGGAACTAAATAGGCGGTTTATATTTATCAGTATTTTAATATACTGTACATATAAATTACATAAATTAATGTAGCCTAATTGTTTGCAATTACAAGGTTAACGGGTGTTTTTGGAGTAAGATATATTTTTCTTTCATGAGATTACTTCCTCTTTTTGGCCGGGTTTCGTTTCTCCGTGTCGTAAACTCTAGGGGCCAGGCTTCTAAACCAGGGTGTTTTTAGGGGTGTGATATTCAAATGACGATTGTTTTCTGCCGCCACATTCATCAACATGCGATCATTCGTACGATGAGATTGGCGGCATGGAAATGTTTCATGAATCACACGTGAACGCTGTCGTAAATTGATTTGTGCGCACGGAACTGCGCTCGTTTCTACGTTAGATTGATAAATGAGGCCCATAGTCCTTTCTGGATTACAATCCGCCATCAAAATGATACATTTAATTATTCTAGCTGCTGTGAGAAAAGGCTATAAATGATCCGCCACCTGCAGGATCCTCACATGCGATAGCCTAGTAGCCGAGAGAAATTCTTTATGTTTACAGACGTGACGTAATGATGCGGCAGCATGCTCGAATTTCCCGCGAAAACC
>NW_015641008.1:501041-507046 GCF_001515625.1 Sinocyclocheilus rhinocerous
CTAGTAGCTGGGACAACTTCTTTATGTTTACAGACGTGACGTAATGACGCAGCGGCATGCTCGAATTTCCAGCGAAAACCTACCCGTACCACTCAAATTAGAAAACATTATTATAAGCTAACCGTTGTGAATTGGGCTAAAGTAAGGCGAGAGTTTTGAACACTGGCTGGTTATGTACTTGCTCAAATATTGATTTCGGATCATTTTTAACCAAAAAAAGTTACGGACTGCAGCTTTAAAGAAATAAGCCATTTCACTTGAAGAATACATATATTTATAAATATATACTCCTTCTTTTTAACTTGATCTCCTTAGGATATAAATTATGGCAGTGACATAAATTTTGTGTTTTGCAAAGTTTGCTGCTTAAAGGGATAGTTCACCCAAAAATTACAATTCTGTCATTAATTACTCACCCTCATGTCGTTCCAAACCCGTAAGACCTCCGTTAATCTTCGGGACACAAATTAAGATATTTTTTGATGGAATCTGACAGCTCTCTGACCCTCCCATAGACTGCAAGGGCCGCACCACACGGCCCCGCTGTTTGCGTTCAGTGGATACTCTCCAAAATGGCGCTAGGGTGATGCGGAGGAGACGAATTGTTGAATAAAGCAGAAGACTGGTGCAAAGTTATTTTCTCTGATGAAGCTCCCTTCAGACTGTTTGGGACACCTGGAAAATCAATTGTTCGGAGTTACGAATTGCAGAGGTTATGAAGAACAAGGGTCAACACTGTAAATATTGACTCAATATATTTTTTGCCAATAAAAGCCTTTAAAACTTATGATATGCTTATCATTGTTTTTCAGTATACCATAGAAACATGTGGAAAAATAATCTACAAATACTGAAGCAGCAAACTTGTGCAAAACACAAAATTTATGTCACTGCCAAAACTTTTGGCAATGACTGTACAGCGTAATAATATAATATAACTGTAATATAGCATTCCTTTAAAGTTGATGTATCTTGAGCAAGTGTCTGGGATATTGTCATTATATTTATGCAATACAACTGGAGTTATGTAAATCCTCATCAACCACTTATATTGTAGCAGTTTCAGACAAGTGTTCATAGTGATTGAGCTTCCTTGCATGCTTCCATCCAGTCCTCCATCTGAATATCATCCTTAAGATCCGATCTCCAAGCTTCCAATTTATAGTTTGAAGACACCAGCATATTATATAATGAAGAAATTAAACCTTTACTAAAACAATTTCTTGTCACTTCTGAAAGAGTCATGTTGAAGTCCCTTTCATGTTGAAGTCAACATGAAACATTAGCATATTGCCCGCCCACTTGTTGCGTGCGCAGAACCGGGAAAACTTTGTTTGAATGAAAATGCAAATTCATTCTTTGCCACTTGGTGCCGCTTTTGGAGCGGTAAAAATGGTTGTTTCCCCGGTAACGGCTGTGCACAAAGCAGCACTGTGCTCACATATGCTGCTTTATCAGGCATTACAGGCATGATGAAATGAAAATGAAATCGACCAATCGCCAATCGGACCAATCATCGCAGATTAGCTTCACGCAAAGGAGGGGTTTGGAAAAATGAATCGTTGAGTGAATGGTTTGGGAGTCTTGTGTTTGAAAGTACTTTTTTGACCTTGCATGCATGTCAACCTGTTATTGGGGACTCCCAAAACCAAAATATGAACCTTTTATAACCCATAATAGGGGAACTTTAAATATTTAATGTTTTTTCAACCACTTGGTGTTGCTTTCTGAAACTGCTAATACTTCCATGGCAATTATTTGATGCATTACAGGTGAGAACATCAAAGTGTGGAATATCAAATTTTTTTTGATAATGTTTGACTTTATTTCTCATAATTGCGACATTTTATGTCACATGATTTCTTATTTTAAACCTTGTTTGACAATTATCTTTTTATTTTTACCCTGTGGTGAAAACAGGACGAATAAGAATAAAACAATTGGGTCATCACACCTTCTGGACTCTTAACAAATGTACACTATGAGGATTATTAACTTAAAGGAATAATTTATGCCTGCTGGAGTTATCTAGTGACTAGCAGATATAATTACTGTGGTATCTGTGGGTCTATCCATCTGCAGATCAGGTAGCGGTGGTAAACTGATGACACTGTAAAACAATAATAAAAAGGCAATCTAAGGGTTTAGTAACACTGTTACAATCTTGTAATGCGCCATAATTCTTTATTTCTTTCTGTTTGTTTGTATTCGCCTTTATCTATGTTCTTGGCACACACATTTTACAAATGTGGTATTATAGAAAGTGTGGCAATATGGTTTCCTCTCCTTAGCTGTGACC
The DNA here is from genome assembly GCF_001515625.1 of Sinocyclocheilus rhinocerous. Lineage (NCBI taxonomy): Eukaryota > Metazoa > Chordata > Actinopteri > Cypriniformes > Cyprinidae > Sinocyclocheilus > Sinocyclocheilus rhinocerous. The sequence continues at coordinate 503,341 of NW_015641008.1, forward strand.
TGTCCTTGTGTAGATCTTAATGCTGAACATTCTAAGGATGAATGTTGTGGGGTGGGGAGGAAAATGGGGTCTATCTGCTTCCATAACAAGACCTGACCTTGACTCTCACAGTCACATTTATTCTGCTGTATAAATTCAGGAACCATTGTCAGTACTATAATTTTAATTTTGAAATAATCGGAATCCCTTGGGTGTTTTTACTTTTCACAGGGAGGTATACAAGTCCCCAGTTTTCATCAGCAGGAGGAGATTTCTGAAGCTGCCTTTCTCTTTTATACATCTCCCAGCCAATACATATTTTATGCAAATTGATGCCCTCTGGAGAGATAAATATTTTTTTTTCTAAATTTAGCTGACAAATGGCTTCAGATCTTATATACATTTATTCTTTCCTCAGACAATCCTTATAACTGGCAAACCCCTGAGATGTGGTTCAATACAGGAATGGAGTCTTCCTATTCAAAGAATATGTGGATAAGGGACAATGTACAGTCCTTCGCTCATTACTACACAACAAAATAAAGACAGAGTGTTCAGGACCCCAATATAATCCAGAGAAAAAAGTCACAACAGCCTAAACTATAGGCCTAGCAACAAAAGTATGGTTCACTGATTGTTCACCACACTGGTTTGAGTTTACCCAGATGAGCAGTCTAACATAGGGTGAATCCGAAGTGAGCATCTCTGTACACACTCCAAAGCAGATCTTTTAAGTGGGGATTCTAAAAGGAGCAAGGCAATTGTGGGTGTGTTTCAATCAACTCCCAAGATTGCTAGGTTGTATTTTGCGTAAGAATTCGGGCACTGGTAAGGACCATGGCTCACTACACATTGGGACACTGATTACTAAATTTCTGGCTACTATACTTACTCACATTGTAAAACATCACCACAGTTTATCACTGGTAATAATGGTATTTATCAACATATAATTTATTTGCAGGATTGATATATTTTTAAATATTTTTATGCTGTTTAAAGTATGCTATGAAAAATACTTTGTTTGTTCTGTTGCATATTAAAGGGTTAGTTCACCCAAAAATGAAAATTCTGTCATTAATTACTCACCCTCATGTCGTTCTAAACCCGTAAGACCTCCGTTCATCTTCGGAACACAAATTAAGATATTTTCTGAGACCTACCTGACCCTCCCATAGACAGCAATGTAATTACCACGATCAAGGTCCAGAAACGTAGCAAGGAGATCGGTAAAATTACGGTTGAACCTCTGATGTCACATGGATAATTTTACCGATCTCTTTGCTACGTTTCTGGACCTTGATCGTGGTATTTACATTGCTGTCTATGGGAGGGTCAGAGAGGTCTCAGAATTCATCAAAAATATCTTAATTTGTGTTCCGAAGATGAACAAAGGTCTTACAGGTTTAGAACGACATGAGGGTGAGTAATTAATGACAGAATTTTCATTTTTGGGTGAACTAACCCTTTAATGCAACATTTTAGCCAAATTTTGATTAGAAATATGAACTAAATTAAATTATATACACACCCTCATGTGTTTATGCTGACATATAATTGCATATAATCTCATGTCACAAAGTTATTAAATTAAATTAACACAATTTATGTTCAGCTCTTCAGATTTTCTGTTAAAGAGGTCATCGGATGCAAAATTCACTTTTACATGTTGTTTGAACTGAAATGTGTGTTGGCAGTGTATGTACACAACCACCCAATAATGATAAAAATCCACCCAGTGTTTTTTTTAAAAATCCAGATAAATAATAAACCCTTTCTCAAATCAAGCCGTTCTCAGATTCTTGGATGTGTGACATCACACAGACCCAGGCCGGTCCCACGATTGTTGATTGACACTGGCGTTTCAGCATTGACCCACCCTGAGTGAGCTGTCAACAGTCTGCCATTGTTTCGACGCCGGAGCAGGTGTTGACAAGAATGGCTCCTAAGCAGAGGTGTAAAGTATTGGAGTAAATGTAATTAGTTACTGTACTTGAGTATCTTTTTGGATACTTTGTAGTTGTACTGAGTATCAAAGATATTAGCAACTTTTACTCTTTACTTCACTACATTTTTGAATGAGTATCTGTACTCTTTACTCCACTACATTTGAAATGAGTGTTGCAGTTACACATTACATTTTGCATGGACCTAGCTTTTTCTGCAGCAGTTTATTTCTGCTACAAAAGACGTGATACTGCCTATTACAGGTCACTGAAAGTACTGCATCTTGTGCGTTTTGCCCTTACTCACCCAAACTTTTCAACAAGGCTACTTTATGTGAATGCGAGTTCCTTAGTAAGTATTTGTGAATCACAGGTGTTTTATATATGAGATGAGGACATGACTGCAGCCGGCAATGAGGCCCAAACCAGCACATCCAGTGCAAGAAGGATTCGGCATTTTAATTTTACTTAACATTATCTTATTTATCCATTATACTGAAGAAACCTTTTTGAAGGATATTGTTTTTTTTGTTTGTTTTTTTTTGTAATTTTGAGGTGTTCAATTTTATTTTGGTTTTAGAAAATAAACGTGATTGCTCTCCTCACAAATCAACTCTTTCTTGTTTTTGTTACATGTTCTCTGTGCCTTGCCCTGGACTTTTATGTCACTTCCTGTCTCCCGTGGTATTTGTAGTCAGTTTGTAGTCCATTTGTTCATTGGTTCCCCTTGATTAGTCTCCTCAGGTGTGTCTTATCTTGTTAAGGCCTGTTCACACAGCTTTAACAATGCAGTAGAGGGGTTGAATCTTAAACCTAGTGAGGAGCCGGACCTCATCATTAAGTGGTTTGGTGGGGAGTCGCTGCAGCATGTCAAATGCTTCAAAGCAGTTTATGTTAACAAATTCAGCTGAGGGTCTGGATATGGTCTGGTAGAAGCTCCACAGATGTTATGGTTCTCTAGTAGCCATCACAGCTTTCCTGTTCTACAGACTTTATGACTTTCCCAAACTTTCATTCAAAGACAGTCAGAAGATGCGAGAGCTCAGTGACTTGCTTCTTGAAATATCAGCAGCAAAAAAAAGAGGGCTACTTGCCAGGGAAGCTGTGTCAACTTCCTGATACAGCAAGAGGAATAAAGACGAAATTACCTCACAGTACTAAAGAACAGTGAATGAGGCAATAGTCTTGCTAAAAGTAAGTATATGTCTTATATCCTCCTTTTTCATTCTTTATTGACTTGAAATTACCCAAGTTTTTCCTTTTAAAGGGGTCATATGATGTTGCTAAAAAGAACATTATTTTGTGTATTTGGTGTAATGAATTGTGTTTATGCGGTTTAAGGTTAAAAAAACACATTATTTTCCACATACCGTTCATTATTGTTTCTCCTCTATGCCCCGCCTTTCTGAAACGCGTCGATTTTTACAAAGCTAATCAGATAAAAGCTCGCTCCGGTGTCGGCTCCAGCTCCAGAGCTCGCTCCAGTGTCTGCTCCAGTCCCAAAACTCACTCCTCAGCCCAGGAAGGGCTCCTGTTCCCGAGTATAGCCCAGGGAGGGCTCCTGTTTCCCCGTTAAGCCCAAGGAGGGCTCCTGTTTCCCAGTTAAGCCCAGGGAGCTTTAAATGTAGACACAACAAGGCAGATTCAGGTAGGTGAGACACACACACTCGGGGTAACATTCACAATAACCGACAACTAAAGCTCAGACAGACAGGAACTAATATAGGGTGGATAATTAGTGGCAGACAGGTGAGAACAATGAGGGTAATTAACTAATGATT
>NW_015641008.1:507455-511434 GCF_001515625.1 Sinocyclocheilus rhinocerous
GGTGTCGTGGTTGCCATGGGGACCAGGGGGGGCCTGGTGTCGTTGCAGACATCCTGGCACCCAGTTTATTGGGTGAGGGGACTGTGACGATTTGTTAATCTAATGAATAACTGATTTGTTAAATCAAATGAAAAATTGTGTGTTTGATTGGTCCAGACGCTACAGCGGGGTAATCCATAACACAAAAATAAAAACTGACATAAACCGGAAAAACAAACGAGGGGAAAGACGCCGCTATACTTTACTTAGGGTCGGTTATTCTGTCACGACACGGTGTGTGGAGGCAGGCAGGACGACGAGGACGACAAGGATTCCAATAATGAGTTTTAATGTAGACACAACAAGGCAGATTCAGGTAGGTGAGACACACACACTCGGGGTAACATTCACAATAACCGACAACTAAAGCTCAGACAGACAGGAACTAATATAGGGTGGATAATTAGTGGCAGACAGGTGAGCACAATGAGGGTAATTAACTAATGATTAGTACGGGCTAAACCAACAAAAGGGGAAGAAACCACAATAAACAGTCCACAGGGGCGTTACACATGGTATGTACTGAAGCATAATACAAAAAATTTAAAATGAGCATCCAGAAAACATAGTAGCTTAGTTGAAGACTTAGTGGTTCATTTTTTGAATAAAGCTTTTTGAATAAAGTGAGAGACAGGAGAGATTGATCGTTTCTCATGTGCGTTTTAGGTACGGCCTCTTCCAAGGGTGCTGGGTAAGTGTCTGGAATCTCTTCCCACACATTTTTATTTTTTGGAGGTGGTTGAAACATACCATTTCATTGTGACCCGGTGGGCACAGGTGCTCCCACAGGGGACCTGCTGAGCACAGGTTCCTCTGGATACCTGACAGCTGACAGGCACTAGTGCTCCGTTTGGGCCACTGGCAGACTTAGGTGGTCCCTTTGGGAGGTTTAATGGCAAAGGTCATCAAGACGACACACCTTGTCAAATGCCGTCTTTTGCTTTCCAGGATCCTATGTTTGCCCCTCAGTGAGGACCTGTGGGAACCTGTCAAGGATGACTTCTTCTTCAGGGGCCCTGCCAGACACAGGTGCTTCTTGTGGGGAAGCAGCGGACACTGATGCTCCTTTTCAGATTCTGGCAGGTGTAGATGGTCCCTTTGGAGGTCTTACGGGCAAAGGTGTCAAGAAGTCATGCCTTGACAAATGCTATCTTATGTTTTCCAAGATCCTACATTTGCCCATCAGTGGGAGCCTGGTGGTCACAGGTGCTCCCTTTAAAGATCCGTCGAGGACAACTTCTTCAGTGACCCTGGCAAGCACAGGTGCTTCCCTCTGGGGAATCAGTGGGCACATGTACTTCCCATGGCATCCTGAAAGGCACAGGCTCTTTTGGTGGGTACCCAGTGGACACTGATGCTCCCAGTAGACACTGATGACACTGATCCTGGCAGCTGTGGGTGATGCTTTGGAAGTCAAAGATGTCAGAACGGCATGCCTTGTCAGATGTTTGCTTATGTTTTCTGGGATCCCTGTAGGGACCTGGCAGGCAGAAGCTCTTTCTGTTGGGACCAAGTGAGAATGGGTGTTCCCTCACAGGACATGGAAGACACAAGCTCTTCTTTTTGGGATCTGGTGGGATTGGGTGCTCCCTTAGGGTACCTGGTAAGCACAGGCTCTTCCTTTTGAGACCCGGTGGGATTGGGTGTTCCTCAGGGAACCTAGCAGACACAGGTTCTTCTACCTGTTGTGATCCAGCAAAAACACATGCTTGTAGGACATGGAGATGGGATATGCTGTCCATGGAGGGCATTGTGCATGGAGAGTGTAGATTACACCGGACGGTGAGTTTGATATGGAGCCTCTTAGGCGAAGTGGAGATTGACCTCTTTGCCTCGGAGGAGAACACCCACTGCCATCTCTTCTTCTTTCTGACAAATGCTCCCTTGGTGGAAGATGTACTGTCAAGTTGCTGGCCCAAGAAATGAAAATACACTTCTGCTAGTTCTGCACAAAATCAGGGAGGAGAGGGTGACCCTTTGCTGATAGTGCCAATATTTCAGAAGAAGCAACCCCCTCCTGCAATCTAGCAAAAAGTCAAAAAGCGGCATGTCAGTACATGGATGGCGCATCTGTGGTGGGCCCATTAAGCTCCCTGACTTGCACAATGAGTGTGTGCTATGTCTGGGCTGCACCCATGTAGGCTCTTAAAGTCCTTAGATGAGGAGGGCCCAGACATCGAGTCATTCCATAAGCTGTGCACCGCACAACAATCTGTGGTTTCTGGAGCTAGTGGACCTGCTTGTAGCCCCTCTGTGGCCTGTTCCACTGAGGAGAGACGTTTTGCTTCATGGAAGGGACACCATTTGGCAACCCAGACCAGAGCTATGAGATTGCATGTGTGGCAGGTCAGTGCAGAGTGAACCCACTGGATGTTTCGTAAAGGTTGCTGAACACAATATCAGAGAGAGAGCCTCAACAAGGCATTTGTACCTTTTAAGTGGAATGTGTTCTCGTCCTGGTGTGTGATCAAGAATGAGAACCCAGAGAGCTGCACTATAAGTGCAATCGTGTCTTTTCTAGGGACGCTTGTTTGGGATGCTGATAACAAGCTTTCTTCATTGCGTGAGAAGTTTGAACCCTCCATGCCCTCACTTAATGCCAGTATGGGACTTATCTTTGGTGGTCACCTGATTGAGCGAGTTAAGAGTGCTCTCATTTAAGATAGCACTTCTGCTTGCATTAGCGTGTGAGAAGCGAGTTGGTGATTTGCAAGCTCTCTCTGTTAATGATGCTTGGATGAACTTTGGGGCAAATGGCTGTTTGGTGAGACTCATGCCTAAACGTGGTTACATGCCTAAAGTGCTCTCACCGCCTTTCAGAGCTCAGGTTATAACACTCCAAGCATTTGCTTTCCCCGACACAAATTCTGGAGGGTCTGATAAGCACTCACTGTACCCTGTTTGTGCGCTGGGTGCTTATGTAGACAGAACCAGTCACTTCCACATGTCAGAACAGCTGTTTGTCTGCTTCAGAGTAGTCTCAGCCTCAGACGTCATGCTCACAGACCATTGGCTGTAAGTTTGATGCATATGGCACACAAAATTGGAAACTCTTCAGGAATTTCGAAGTCATCATCGGATTGGTTGAATTATACAGGATTTCCAGGAGATGTGTGTCGCGTTCTTTAATGTTCCACCTGGAAACAAAGATGCTGTGATGCCAAACCACCTCATGGAAGAACAAAGCTGCCATGTTTACAACTGTGACAATTAGCGCTTACCAGGATCAACTAAAATATGTAAAGTTTGCAAGAGTTTTACACACCGGTCTGTTATTCCACATCCCTAAACATGACGCAGCACAAAACGAAACGTGATTAGTTGCTTTACCTGTCAGTCATATGACCTCTTGGCCATTCAAAGCGGCCAAGGTTCACAGACCTTCTGTCGTCAGTCTGAAGTTCTGGCTATGCGAGACTAGCTTCAGAGGCACTAAGAACTGCCATCCGGTGTCAAAGCAGAGGCTTGCGCACTGGATAGTGGAAGACATTCACCTGGCTTATGCTTCCCGAGGAGCAGACATCCCTATAGGTATTTGCACCCACTCCACTAGGGGTTTGGCCTAATCCTGGGCTTGGGCTAAAAGTATTTCTGTACAGGTCTTTTGTTTAGCTGCGGGATGGTCTTCACAGACCATGTTTGCTAAGTTCTATAATCTGGAAATCCCTTGTTTTTTCACCACATGTTCTGTCTGTGCTGCAGTGGCGGCCCGTGGGTTTTAAAATAGAGGAGGCACACTAATGGTCTGGGGATCCCTGCCGATTATAATTATTATTATTCTTTACTTAACCACTTTAAAATGGCTTTTTGGTTGCTTTTAGTCAGAAAACTTAAAGAAAACGACACACATATAGCAAGATAATATAATTTCACTTACCTGGCCTATCACTTGAAGCAAACATCCATCCCTTCTTAAAAGTCTGTGTTAAAAGAGAGCTGC
>NW_015641008.1:511723-513171 GCF_001515625.1 Sinocyclocheilus rhinocerous
ACTGCTGTAGCCTATATCCAGCTTAGGCATGTTCTCCCTTTATTTTTCATTTGTATATATATATACTGTTTGAATAACAGCTTGGTAAATCTGTTGGCGATCAAATATTCAATATCGCTACTCATCATAAGTACTTGGTACATTATCAACGCAGCGGGAGACGTTCAAACTAATATCAAGTAATTTACTAGCCTCCCCTGCGAACACTCCTCAGCGCTGAAACTTAGAGGTTGTAATTACATCAGCAGATTCGGCACATTCGCGATAAAAAAGGTCCTACTTCAGTAACATGTTATGGTATTACAGCTGTGAAATTACAAACAAAAAATACACATTCTGAGACATGAACTGAACTATAGCCCCATCAGAAACTTGCTTAGCCCCGGCACAGCCCCCCCAAGGATTTTCTAATGATGTTCCTGTTTTTTGGTGTCACTTTAATTAACATTGAAAATTAAATATTAAAAACCTAAAAAAATGCCTAATATGTGGCCTATAAACACTTTATATTATGGGGGAATGGTCAAGCAACACAAGCAAGCAGCGCGCAAACTGTGCGCAAGAGTTATGCCGGTGAACGTCAGTCAATTCACTATAGAGAAAGTGAAAGTAAAAAAACTGACGGAGCTTTCTAACGCTGCATTAAAGGTGTATATTCTCTGATACAACGAGTGAACGAAACTACTCCAGCATATGCTGATAACTGTCATGATCTCTAGCTGGAGTGCCCATGAGCTCCAATAGAGGGCACCCCATCCTGTACCCTTTACCACTCACCCCGGACTCCATTTCCCATAATCCTCTGCCTGGACACATCATCAATTGCAATCACCTGTCTTTCATCAGATCTCATCATCAGTTCACAGCTGTCTCACATTAGAAGGACTTTAAAAGTAGCACACACACTCTCTGACTTTGCTGGTGATTGAATGTTTAGCCTCTCGTTGTCTTGCCTTCCGTGTTTCCTGGTTTCCTGAATATTGTGTTTTGATCCTGGACTATTTCCTTGTTTTTGATTGTTTGCTGCCTGCCCTGACCATCGCTTGTTTATCTGGATTACTCTTTTGCCTTGTCTCTGCTGTTACTGTTTGCTGTTTCTGGACCCTGCCTGTTTTGACCTTGCTCTCTTTTAATAAAGCCTGCAAATGGATCCCCCCTCCGTTGTCACGCCTCCTACGTTACAGAATCACCAGCCACACCCGGATCTAGCGGCTTTCATGGAGTCATCCAGACCAGTTACGGACCCAGTCGACCAGCTATTGCATCTTCGGCAAGAGCCAAGTCAAGTCACCACTGAGTCAAGTCAAGTCACAGCTGATCTTTCTGAGTCAAGTCAAGCCACAGCAGATCTTCCAGTCTCGTCATGTCTCAGCTGATCTTCCAGAGTCTTGTCACGTCTCAGCTGATCTTCCAGAGTCTCGTCACGTCTCAGCTGATCTCCCAGAGTC
>NW_015641008.1:513209-516338 GCF_001515625.1 Sinocyclocheilus rhinocerous
GTCACGTCTCAGCTGATCTTCCAGAGTCTCGTCACGTCTCAGCTGATCGTCCAGAGTCTCGTCACGTCACAGCTGATCGTCCAGAGTCACGTCACGTCATGTCACAGCTGATCGTCCAGCAGGCCCCGGACTGGCCATCGGTAGCACCGGAAGAATTCCTGGTGGCCTGGCGGCTGATTTGGCCCACTGCCCTGTTTTTTATTATTATAATAATAATAATAATAATAATAATAATTTATATTTATGCCTTCTCAATGTACCAAAGTGATAATTTCAGATTTTTTCATTCGATAATGAATCGATAATAAATCATATATCGGTTAGTGTTGACTGGCAGCGCTGCGCTATACGAATCCGCTCACGTGTGTTCTGCGCTTCCGTCAAACGATTCCAAACAGAACCGATGCGCGGGACTCGATGAAAGAGAGGAAGCGGCCAGAAGAAGCAGTGAAATGTAACAGCATCACTGACCTGTTCAGGGCTTCAAGTGCAGGTTAGTTTCATCTGTAAATACGCTAGATAGTTTTGTCTTTATTAACCTAGTTCAGTAATAAACTGCTAGTATCTGTTAGGCTATCAGTAGCACCCCATTATTATGATTTTGACATTTAGGCACTTAAGAAAATGTTTTAATACACAGTCAAAAGGTTTTGATTAGTAAGATTTTTTATGTTTTTTAAAGAAGTCTCTTCTGCTCACCAAGCCTGCATTTATTTGATCCAAAATACAGCAAAAACAGTAATATTGTGAAATATTTATATTTTTATTTATTATATATTTATATTATAAATATTTTTTTCGTGAGAGGCGAATAGATCTACGGTTGCCTGTCCGAATCTCATCCATATCAAGCCCACTATCTGAGGGTGGAGGCGCCAATCTCCGTAGAGTGAATTCCCCCTCGATAGAAGGTCCCTGCCTCTGTTCAGAATGCCTGGAACATGAGTCGCGCGTAACGACAGGAAAAACCGCCTGCTCCACACTAAAAGCTTGTGAGCTAGAGCGTGAAGTTTCGATGAGCGCAAACCGCCCTGGCGATTGATATATGCTACCGCTGTGGTATTGTCACAGCGTACGAGCACATGATGCCCCTGCAGGTGAGGCAGAAAATAATTCAGAGCTTTCCATATGGTCATAAGCTCTAAATAATTTATGTGCGTTGAACGTAGTCTGCTCGGCCACAAACTGTTCACCGTTCTGCCCTCCTGGGTGGCACCCCAGCCTGTTAGGGACGCATCTGTCGTCACGGCTTTCCGCAACATCACCGTCCCCAAAGGGGTTCCCTGTGCGCAAAAGCCCTCACTTCTCCAGTGGCGCAGAGCTGCCGTGCAGGCGCGCGTCACTGTTACAGAGCGGCAGAGATCGCGTAACGGGCTGAAATGTAGTGAGGCCATCTCCGAACTCTCGCCCTGTTCTGAATCAGCCATGGAGGCTGATTGTGAAGTGTCTGTCCGTCTAGATGCTGCTAATGAGTCTGATTTTGAACTCTCTGTCTTGCCAGTTTCTGTCAATGAGTCTGATCATGAACTGTCAGTCTATCCAGGATCAACCCATGAATCAGTTTTTGAATTATCTGTCTGTCCCATTTCCCTCAATGAGCCTGAGGTGGAATCACCTGTCTGTTCCGATCCCATCAACAATTCTGATCTAGTACTATCTGCCTGCCCAGTATCAGTCCATACGATGTTTGTAAGTTCAGTTCCAGCCAATGCTCTTGGTTTTGAACAGTCTGTTCACACTATCTCAGCCAATACATCCAGTTTTGAACTGTCAGCCTATTTTGTTCCAGTTAACGAACCTGATTCTGAACCTTCTGTCAGTCCAATTTCAGTCAGTAAAGCTAGTGTTGAGCCACCTGTCTGTCCTATTTCAAGGAATATGTCTGATGAACTTTCTGTCTGTCCTGTTTTAGCCAATGAGTCTGAAGTTGAACCATCTGTCTGTCCAGTTCCAATCAAGGAACCCGTTATCTGCCCCATTAGTCCAGTTATGAGCCCAGAAAACATAAATGCACTCAATGTCTCGTTAACCCTGTCACTGCCATAGAGACCATTCATGAACTGTCTGCTTGTTCTGTTTCCCCAAATGTGTCTGCTGAACTGTCTGCCTTGCCAGTCCTAGTCTGCAAGCCTGTTTATGAACTGTCTTCCTGTCCAGTTTCAGTCAGTGAGCCGGTTTATGAACTGTCTGCCCATTCAGTGGTCATCAGGGAGACTATTGATGAACTTCTTGTGTTCCCTGCCTCGGTTTTTGAGACCGTGAATGTACTGTCTGTTTCTTGTGTCTCAGTTTTTCCCAGGTCCCAGTCTCTGCTATGGCTTCCTGATCCGTCTGGTCCACCGTGGTGGTCTGCTGACATGCTCTGGTGGTCTTCTGCTCCGCCTGTTCCATCTGCTCCGCCGTGGTGGTCTTCAGCTATGCTATGGTGGTCTTCTGCTCCGCCGTGGGGATCTTCTGCTCCGTCTGCTCCGCCATGGTGGCCTTCTGCCCTGCTCTGGTGGTCTTCTGCTCCGTCGTGGTGGTCTCCAGCTCCGCTTTGGTGGCTTCCTGCTCTGCCGGCTCCGCCCTGGCTTCCTGCTCTGCCGGCTCCGCCCTGACTTCCTGCTCTGCCGCCTCCGCCCTGGCTTCCTACTCTGCCGGCTCCGCCCTGGCTTCCTTCTCTGCCAGCTCCACCCTGGCTCCCTGCTCTCTTGGCTTCCTGCTCGGCCGGCTCTGCCTGCTCTGCCTGTTGCTTCACTTCCTCATGGTCCTGGCCCTCCATCCCTCCCCCTGTTCCGCCTCCACTGCCTCCACTAACCGGACTAAGGTTCTGCTAAGGAGTGTTCCAGACACTCCTTAACAGTTCACAGCTGTCTCACTTTAGAAGGACTTTAAAAGTAGCACACACACTCTCTGACTTTGCTGGTGATTGAATGTTTAGCCTCCCGTTGTCTTGCCTTCCGTGTTTCCTGATTATTGTGTTTTGATCCTGGACTATTTCCTTGTTTTTGTTCGTTTGCTGCCTGCCCTGACCATCGCTTGTTTATTTGGATTATTCTTTTGCCTTGTCTCTGCTGTTACTGTTTGTTGTTTCTGGACCCTGCCTGTTTTGACCACACTCTCTTTTAATAAAGCTTGCAAATGGATCCC
>NW_015641008.1:516713-520040 GCF_001515625.1 Sinocyclocheilus rhinocerous
TGTCTGCCCGTTCAGTTGTCACCAGGGAAACTATTGATTAATTTTTGTGTTACCTGCCTCCGTCCTTGAGACCATAAATGCACTTTCTGTCTCTTGTGTCTCTGTTTTCCCTAGGCCCCAGTCTCTGCCATGGGTTCCTGATCATTCTAGTCCGGTGTGGTGGTCTGCTGACACGCTCTGGTGGGCCAAAGTTCCATCTACTCTGACGCGGTGGTCTTCCAGCCTGCTCCAGTGGCCTTCTGTCCCATCTGCTCCACCGTGGTGTTCTTCTGTTCCGCCGTGGTGGTTTTCAGCTACTCTCTGGTGGTCTTCAGCTCCGCCTGCCCCGCTGTGGTGGACTTCAGCTATGTTCTGGTGGTCTTCTGCTCCGCCGTGGAAGACTTCTACTCTGCTGAGGTTACCTTCTGTCCCGCCTGCTCTGCCGTGGTGGCCTTCAGTCCCGCTCTTGTGGTCTTCTGTCTCGCCTGTTCCGCTGAGGTGTTCTGCAGCTCCACCTGTTTCGCCGTGGTGGCCTTCTGCCCTGCTCTGGTGGTCTTCTGCTCCGTCGTGGTGGTCTCCAGCTCCGCTTTGGTGGCTTCCTGCTCTGCCGGCTCCGCCCTGACTTCCTGCTCTGCCGCCTCCGCCCTGGCTTCCTACTCTGCCGGCTCCGCCCTGGCTTCCTTCTCTGCCAGCTCCACCCTGGCTCCCTGCTCTACCGGCTCCACCTTGGCTTCCTGCTCCGCCTTGGCTCCACCTTGGCTCTCTGCTCCACAGGATCCGCCTTGGCTTCCTGCTCGGCCGGCTCTGCCTCAGTCCCCTGTTGCTTCACTTCCTCATGGTCCTGGCCCTCCATCCCTCCCCCTGTTCCGCCTCCACTACACCTCCCTACCGGACTAAGGTTCTGCTAAGGAGTGTTCCAGACACTCCTTAACAGTTCACAGCTGTCTCACTTTAGAAGGACTTTAAAAGTAGCACACACACTCTCTGACTTTGCTGGTGATTGAATGTTTAGCCTCCCGTTGTCTTGCCTTCTGTGTTTCATGATTATCGTGTTTTGATCCTGGACTATTTCCTTGTTTTTGATTGTTTGCTGCCTGTCCTGACCATCGCTTGTTTATCTGGATTACTCTTTTGCCTTGTCTCTGCTGTTACTGCTCTTTTATATGTCCCACGGTCACGACTTTAGTTTAAAGGTGACAGAGCCTTTGCAGTAGCTGCTCCACGGTTATGGAATCAGTTGCCACCTGACATTAAGAGTGCTCAGTCTATTTCGGTTTTTAAGTCTAGACTTAAAACGCATCTTTATTCTATGGCCTTTCCTGATTTTTAATTTATGGATTAGTATTGTTATCTTGGATTTTAATTTGTATTTTATTGTATTTTATTTTATACTTTACTGTATTTTATGATTGTTTTATACAGCACTTTGGTCAGTGTAAGCTGAATTTGAATGTGCTCTATAAATAAAATTTACTTATTTACTTACTTACTGTTTGCTGTTCCTGGACCCTGCCTGTTATGACCTCTCTCTCTTTTAATAAAGCCTGCAAATGGATCCCCACTCCGTTGTCACGCCTCCTACGTTACAATAACAGTATATAACTGTCTTAAATTATTCCCTTAATATTTCTCTTGTGGCCCGTATAGTGAAAAACATGAACGTAATTCACGTTAAACAGGTTAATCAGTGCACGAAATAAAGCTGCTCTTAATTTTCATTGATAACTGCAGTGTTAATAATTTTAATAATAGGTCTATACTTAATTGTATAAATGAATAGACCGTTTAAAAAAAAAAATTTTTTTTTTAAATTTTTAATGTGGACAGCACGTCATGTGGTGACACGCTATGAAATTATTGCGGGGCAATAATTTCATGTAATTTAATAATAAAATTAACCTAATAATAATAAGAATGTAACAGGCCTACATTAATTGGAAATGATAAATCTTTTTAATATTGCCAATTTTTTATTATTTTGATTCCGTTGACACATGATATGACGCAACTCAGCATGGGGAGGTTATCGCGGGGCTCCCCTGCAGTGCATGCCTGTCCGCTATGCCACCACTGTGTGGAAATAGTTGTATGAATTGTCGGCACTTTATCTATCATTAAAAAATGGATAGAATTTACCATGTTTTCCTGCCAGTTGGCATTGAGAGTGACTGACACTTGATGATCAGAAAAATGACTATATAGATATGTGTAAAAAAACAAAAAAAAACTATAAAATAAAATAATGAAAAAATAAAAAAATCGCTACTTTCTCTCTTTTCTATGTGCATTCATAAATTTTATTAATTGGTAAGTGTCATATTTGGCAGTTGGCATTAGAAGTTATATTACTAATAACAGTGGCATATGAAAAGTTTAATACCACAGAAAATTTTTTTAAATGTGCCTTTTTCGAAGCTGCTGTATATAAAAAACACAATTTGGCTGAATTTGCATGCTATTTAGATAGCTGAAGCTTATAGGCATTCATTACTTTCACTCAATTTAATTAGTTTTTAGTACCCCCTCTGAACTGTTAAGCCCCCCCTAAGCACCCCCAACAAAAAAATCCTGGAGCCGCCACTGCTCCCATTTTCACCCCAAAATTTTGGGGAAGCTGTGCCTCCCCTGCCTCCCCCGAAGAGCCGCCACTGCTGTGCAGAGGGACACAAGTCAGCAACCACTGGATGACTGAAAACCTTGTTGCCACGCCCCTTCCCAGTGAGTGGTTTCAACTAGGTTGTTTAGTCCGGTATGCTGTACTAACACCAGCACCAGTGTTTGTTGCGGGCTTATTTACAGTTCTCTAGGTTGTTATTTTATCCAAATAGGTTATCTATAGCACAACCAGCAACATTCTGCGTGATGTATTTTATGGTGGTCAGAGGCCCATGAGGCTATGTTCATACATTATGATCTGTATGCAATAATCTGTGCTGACTGTATGTTGTAAGTGCACCAATATATTATTGTTATTTCTATTCCCTCCTCATCGCATTGCACTAGTCTAATGCTGTGGCCTTAGCCAGCGTGGAGTGGTGCTGGAAACACTGTCTAGGCCGGGGTTTGAAAATTAGTGAGGTCCGGGGTGGGGTTAAGAATTGTGCTATAATAACCCCTACAAATACAACTCATGGGCGTAGATTACGTGGGGGACGTGTTTTAATACTTTAATACCCACACTTTTAATATCACGTAAATTCGTCCCCCGCACTTTTTCGGGCAAGTGTGTTCGCATAGAGGTTTTCAAGAGCCAGTGTGAATATATATAGATTTAAATTCAAAGATACAGGATAGTCTGTGCATGATCTGATGTTTTATTCAGACCCAGAATAAGGCGAGATGAACATT
>NW_015641008.1:520682-521571 GCF_001515625.1 Sinocyclocheilus rhinocerous
ACAGAAACGTTTGGAAACATGGAGACATTAAACAGACGATTGCGACAATATGGTTTATTTGTGTTTGTCAAGTCATCTCCAGGTAATAAATACAGTATATGAACAATGCAGTGCTAATTGACATAACATTTATTACAGTATAGAAACTATTCTGCCTTATTATGTGATTAAAAAAAAGTGTTTGTAGTATATAAACAAATGATTATTATTGGTTGTTGTCCAGCAGTTATCTGATTTCTAAGCCAATTAAAAACTAGAAAGAGAAAAATTAAAGTTGCCTATAGACTACCAGTCAAAAGTTTTTGAACAGTAAGATTTTTACTCATCTGTTTTAAATATTGATGATAATAATAATAATAATAACAATAATAATAATAATAATTAAAAAAGGTTTCTTGAGCAGCAAATCAGTATATTAGAATGATTTCTGAAGGATGTGACACTGAAGACTGGAGTAATGATGCTGAAAATTCAGCTTTGATCACAGCAATAATTTATCCAAAGTACAGCAAAACAGTAAAAGTTTGAAATAGTTTTACATGCTATTTAAAATAACTGTTTTTTATTTGAATATAATTTAAAATGTAATTTATTGTGATTTCAAAGCTAAATTTTTAGCATCATTACTCCAGTCACACGATCCTTCAGAAATCATTCTGATATTCTAATTTGCTGCTCAAAAAAATTTATTATTATTATGTATGTGAAAACAGCTGAGTAGAATTTTTTCAGGTTTCTTTGATGAATAGAAAGTTCAGAAGAACCGCATTTAGGCTATCAGAAATAGAAATCTTTTGTAACATTATAAATGTCTTCACTATCATCACTATCATCACAAAAGCATCCTTGCTAAATAAAAGTGTTGATTTCTATCATTTCTTTTCCAAAA
>NW_015641008.1:521610-522761 GCF_001515625.1 Sinocyclocheilus rhinocerous
GTGATTTCAAAGCTAAATTTTTGCATCATTACTCCAGTCACACTATCCTTCAGAAATCATTCTGATATTCTGATTTGCTGCTCAAAAAACATTAATAATAATAATAATAATTAAAAAAAGGTTTATTGAGCAGCAAATCAGCATATTAATGATTTTTGAAGGATGTGACACTGAAGACTGGAGTAATGATGCTGAAAATGTAGCTTTGATCACAGCAATCATTTTAAAATATATTCAAATAGAAAGCAGTTATTTTAAATAGTAAAAATATTTCACAACATTACTGCTTTTGCTGTACTTTGGATCAAATAAATGCAGGCTTGGTGAGCAGAAGAGACTTCTTTATAAAACATTAAACATCTTACTGTTCAAAAACTGTTGACTGGTACGTTACATATATTACAGAAATGCTATATTGTAATGTTATATATATATATATATATATATCATATCTGTCCCCCTCACTTCTGAAATGATGGCTACGCCCCTGATACAACTCATTATATAGGCCTACACTTTAAAAGATACAGACATGTATATGTTTGTGAAAGATGTTCATCCCTACTTATCCGCGCGGTCACAAAAAATGTGAGGCATGCGAATGTCCGCGCAGAGCCTCCGCGCACACTCTCCAATGACGATTTTTACGTCATGCATACCATAGCGGACCCTAGCGGACTCAGGCACGCAAACGTAAAGCCTGTGTTATACTTTCCGCATGAGCAACCCGGATGCCTACACGGACAGCGCGGACTACTTGTACTACCGAAAGCATACACTGATGGTCCGCTCCGCGGACGTGCTCCATACATGCGCAGTAGATCGGCTTGAACAGTAAACAAACATGTGAACAAACAATTGCCCACAGTTATTGCACATCAGGTTGTCTTTATCTTGCTTTATCTACGGATTGTACAGGTTCGAGTAGCAACGGGCTTATTCACACAGTCTGCGCATGCGCAGTTGGTGCTTTTGTAGCCTACTTTTTTGCAACAATGCAAAGGACATTTTGCATTGTGTGTTAATGAACTATGTTAAATGCCACAGAAAATTAAGTTTTGTTAAATGATCTTTCAAGCTGTTTAATGCCACTCAGCGGGTGTTGCATGTATCAGTCCAAAAGAAGTTAAATAAAAAGCGCCCATCCATTA
>NW_015641008.1:522771-552193 GCF_001515625.1 Sinocyclocheilus rhinocerous
ACAACGGTCACTAATTAGAAGTACAAAACGAGGATTTGTAAAGAAGAATGTCGGAGGATTTCGATATAAGTAAAGAGGAGGTTTTCCTTTGCTAAAGTAAGGTAGCTTTGCTTCCTTTGATCCTGTAAACAAACGTTGGTTTTCACGAGACTCACTAGCGCATGTGCAGCGCTGACCTCAGCGGTCATCCGCCCGGAACTGCTTCCGTTTACAACTGTTGGCGCAAGCTAGATTAAAGTGATTATTACGTTTTGAATATGGATATTTTTCTTACAAAACCTGTGGATAACCTCTGACCTACTTTCTGTACAAACTGAATTTCTGCTTATTGAATTTTGAATACTTAATTTGATGTTGCGAATTTCCTCTTCATCTTGAAAACTTGAAGCTGTATTTTTAAAAACTGGATATTTGCAGTCTAACAATTCAGAACAAAAAAAATCCGCTGTTTGAAAATACATGTCTATTAAAAATACTGCCATAAAAAATGTAATTGTGTTAAATTTCAAATGTAAAATATTCAAGTTAAAAAAATCAAATTCAGAACTTAAATGCCACGGAAAATTCAGTTTTGTTAAATGACACTTGTCAATAATTAAAATTCAAATAGTATTGTCATATTATAAGCTCCATACTAATGAAACTTTGACTCAACCGATTCGTTCAAAACACGGAATTATTCAGCAATGAATCGGCGGTTGCTGTGAGATGCGCTGTGTTTCTGCCTAAAATGTAAGTGACCTAATATTATTGTATTTGCTTATTGAACTGTTTATAGAACTATTAAACAGTCGTAATGGTGAAAACGTTGTGTGATGTTGCCTAACTAATTGTATTTTAAATACAAAAACTTTCCATTTTGAATTTTTACCTCAGGATGCTGAGTTTCTTAGTGTTGCGCGTTTTGATTTCTTCTGGAGAGGCTGCATGAGCCTCGCCTCAGCAGCGCAACCGAACCTTATTCCGTCAATAGATGCATCATATACAGTAGCTATATCCACTATTCGCCACTTACTCTAAAGGTAATAAAATCTGAATAATACTTGCGTTTTGGTGTTTACATAGTTATTTTTTGTTTCTGATGTTTTAATCATGTTACTGTGTGATATGATTCCAAATTTAGGGGGGCCAAGCTTGTTGCCACCGACCCCACCTCTCGAACCGCCCCTGCTTAAAGGTGCAGTATGTAATATTGACAGTAAGTGGTTGAAATGGGTACTGCAGTCCAAATTCAAAATATTGGAGAGTTGTTTGTCCCAAATCCTCCTCCTCCACAATTTACAATGGAAGGTGATGAGCCTTACACTGTAAATTGATGTATTGATTTATTTGCGTTTTGATATGCCTCTGATAACAGAGCTTTTTAGATGGATGCTGAGGGTTTTTAGGTATGACTGCGATCGCTGACCTAGTTTGATTGACTGTAGGCTATTATGAGTATATTTAGTTAATGTTCATGTTGTAACAAATACTTAAAGACACAGAGAATGGACATTTAATGTCAAATATACTTTTTATTTAAATATTTTAAATACACTTTAAAAAAGTGCAACATACTTCTCAAATAAAAAAGAAACATTTAAAAAAAAAAACAGAACTGACATTATAAATGTAAAACAATTATCAACTTTTGAAATGATGATGATTATTATTATTATTAACACTCATGAAAAGAAGACTTCACTTTTAGTCCCCCTTTTTTATAATCAATTTGATCAAAAAAGTCTCCATGTTTTCCTTGAATAAAAACTTAAATGTAAATGGGTCTCTGGAATCTTGCATATTTTTGATGAGATTTTGTGGTATGTCCCTAAAAGAGGTCATGAAAAATGCACAACAGATGTAACAGAATTAGAACAAAGTAATAAATATAATAAAAAAGATAGTAAATTCAAAACTTCTCAAACCACATTTACAACACCTAATCTAAAACGTAATCGAACTGTCCAGAAAAATGCTGAAAATTATGTCAACAATTTTAACCTTAAGTAATAAAATATAAAAGACATGCACATAATCAACATTTATAAGATAAACACATAATATTAGGGCTGCACGATAAATCGCATGCAATATTTAATGCGCATCTTGTCAGAAAAGCCGGTTCTGTAATCAGCGGTAAATCTCCATCACGTGCGTGCTTTCACATTGAGCAGCATTAACTACACAGAGCCGTTGTTCACTGACGAGCTGCGCAAAAAATCGCGCGAATATGAACATGGTTTTGCGCAGCTCGTCAGTGAACAACGGCTCTGTGTAGTTAATGCTGCTCAATGTGAAAGTAAATTGGCAGTGGGAGAAAACATGCAGACCAAAACAAAAACAGATATTCCGACACAGAACGCCCATTTCAAAGTGGATGTAAACTTGTTTCCTAAATATTTGCAAACATATTATTCTATTTTTATGCTTTAGTACAGTCAAAAATGGTATAGTTTCAGAAGTACCCTCATTGAATTGGTTCTGGAACCCGGCCTGCCCAAAAATTATGAACAGTGTAAAACGTTAGCAAGACAGAAGTAAGGAATTATTTTTGACCAAGGGTGAACTATTTAAAGTAAGAAAAGCCCTTTTGGTAAATGATATCAGACCACTGGGTGGTGCCTATGACCAAATCAGTAGCCTATTAAGAGGCTCAATCACTCACTGAGTTGAAAACAAAAGTTTGATTATGTGGACCAAAGTATATTTGTAATACTTGTAGTTATAAAGAGACATTTTTTATTTTTATTTTGGCAGCTTGACTCTCATCTAGTGCATTTTGGAGTAGTCCATCTTTGGCTACTTGCCTCCTTCAGGAAGCCAATGAATCTGTTTAAAAAATAGGTGTGCTTAAGGAGACAAATGAACTAATAAGAAAATGCTGTTTTTGTGGGCCTTAGAGATGACATTATGAGAGGAATTGTGGATTCAAAAAACATCCAGGCATATTAAAATATTTAAATGTTTTTTCAAATGCCATTGAGTAGAATTGAGAAGGATTAATAACTTTAAAATGATTGATTTTATAAATAGCTCAGATTTAAATTTCACATTTAGATGCCAAATAGTCTTTTTCATTATTCAGGGTTGAGATTCCCTTTATTTCAACCTTTACAAATGAATAGAGTCAAAGTAAATAGAGCCACAGAGCCTAGAGAAACTGAGAAGGCAATAATGCCCATCACAACCACAATACTGTCACTTCTTGGCATCAACCTCACCAAACAATCACATTTTTTTTTCAATTATTATTATTTTTTTTGGTCAATACTGGACATTTTAACTTAATTTGAAAGATGAATGTGTTCTCATTGTACTGAAGTATAATATCACATAATCTGTTGTTAATACAATCTATCAGTGAGTTTGACATTACATGATTAATTATGAATCTACAATGCCCACTTATATACATAAAAAAAACATATTTAAACTTGTCCTTGACGTATC
The DNA here is from genome assembly GCF_001515625.1 of Sinocyclocheilus rhinocerous. Taxonomy (NCBI): domain Eukaryota; kingdom Metazoa; phylum Chordata; class Actinopteri; order Cypriniformes; family Cyprinidae; genus Sinocyclocheilus; species Sinocyclocheilus rhinocerous. The sequence goes on from NW_015641008.1 coordinate 526,204, forward strand.
TCCTGTCACTCTCTTGATCCTCCCACTTACTCTCCAGCCTCTTTCCATGTTTCCTTCCCCCTCTCCTTGCTCTCTAGCCACTCATCCCTCTCTTTTTCTTACCTGTCCTCTCTGTCCCTCGCTGTCCAATGTTTTTTTTTTTCTCCTCTTGAATAATACATGGCCTTACCTCTTTATTTCTCTCCTGCAGGGTTTTTGGGACCGCCATTCTCCCTCGTCGTGTGAGCTGAGGTCATTCTGTAGAGGCAGAAGACACTATCATGAGTTAATGGTAACTGGAAGCCAAATACTGTTCCTGTGCCTCAGTGTTCTTCCAGTTTTAGTCTTATTCACAAAAACCCGTGTATTATTCACAAATACTATAGCTTTCTCCGCAAATCTAAATGATTATCTGAAATTATCCTGCATTAACACATCTCATACAATGCTACACACAGTTCACAGGTTTCATTTTTTTTACCCCGAAAAAAAGAATGTATTCAAAATTGTAACAACATCTTATTATATACGTTCTACTTAATTTTATGAGTGTTAAGAAGATTTAAATTCAAACTGATCAAATAAATGCAATGAAACTTTATTTTACTTACGGTAGTATTAACTCTGTTCACTTTTAGTGGTTTACATTTTTTATAGTTTATAGTGTATGAATACTACTATTATCAAATAATTAGTCATTGTAATTCTATGTTAGGCCATGAGATGGTAGTAAAGACTTTTTAAAGCAAAGTGTCAGGAAATATTTGCTTTTTTTTTTTTTACACTTGCACAAAATTCTTATGTAGATTGAAGTTGAATGTATTGTGATGCTTAGCCTATACTCTCTTTTTCTCTTAGCTACACAGTACACAGATAATATTGTCCAGTTTGACATCCCATGACTACAGTCTGTCAAAATCACGCCCATAAACATCTCACGTCATTACGCACAGTCAAGACGCCAATAAAATAGACTAAATGCCGTGGAGAGCGCGTGGTTCGTTCGGTGAGCTTTAACTTGACAACTTGAATGGCTCTTCTCGTGTGGATATGATGTTCTTTCTTTTATCACAGATAGAGCCAGAAAATCGGTACAGCATATGTGTGTAGTTATTACATATCATGTATTTAACTGGGACTTGGATATCTGATGGATAATGAGAGCAATATCTTTTCAGAACCAAGGACAGCTCTCAACAGCCAATATGATCTCAACGCTGACGAAGGATCGCGTGCAGGCACTCATGACTAGTTTGACATCTGAAGTGATGGACGTGCGCTTTCTTAACAAGATGCACGACACCACTACAACTTTGCCGACGCCAAGTTTCATGGATAACGAGACCAGATGCGGAGAGCCGATTTTGAGTTACGGACATGTTGAGAAAGTGCTCATCGGAGGGGTTCTGACCTTGCTTACCTTTTTAACAGTTTGCGGGAATTTGTTGGTGGTCATATCAGTGTGTTTTGTGAAGAAACTGAAGCAACCTTCTAATTACTTAATCGTTTCTCTGGCCGTAGCAGACCTGTCGGTTGCGGTGGTCGTAATGCCGTTTGTCAGCATCACTGATCTCATAGGAGGACAGTGGATCTTTGGTCGTGCTTTCTGTAATGTTTTTATCGCCATGGACGTGATGTGCTGCACCGCTTCAATAATGACACTATGTGTCATTAGCATAGACAGGTAGGTCTCCCAGATGTAGGTGCTGTAATTAAAAATAGATGCAAGCATAATTTGATTAAACTAATCAGTGGTAGATTAAATAATTATGAAACACAAAACAATTTATAAAACCAGAAAAAATGTAAAAAAAAAAAAAAAAAAAAAGTAATGTGCAAAAAATGTCAAACCATCAATAAACCATTAATCAGACCATTAGTCAAACTATATATATATAGAGAGAGAGAGAGAGAGAGAGAGTAAATATAAATGACAGCATACACTAAAAAAATAGTAACATCTAAATTAAATGGTTTTATTCAAATCAAAAATTAACATTATCTAACATCACTCAATTTAAACACATTAAGTTATTTTCAAGCTTATAAACTTAATTTTATGGGTTAAATCAGGTAGACATATCTCTTCAAGATATATCTCAATTAAAGGTTACCACTTTTTACAGTGTATGTAACATTTTTGAAAAACACAATTGTCATGAGAACCTTGCAGTTCAAATCTTCTTATATATATTCGACTATTGTCTGAATGTATGTCAGTAAGCCAGTTTGTTTACCTAACAAATATATAAAAAAATAGTTTGAAGGACAGAAGTTAAAAAAAATAATAATAAAAATAAATAATAAAAAAACACTGCTGGACAAAACTTGTTTGACTAAAACCCTTACTGTGCTATTTACATATTTTATAGCTATTTATTCATTATGATAACTAGCCCTGGTCTCTTTTCAAGGAGCTATTTCAAGCCTAGATCGAACTATTCCTAAGAAGGAGAAAGAAAATCACCACCAAAGTGCCCACATTTATGCATTCTTTGACAGTGATGCACTTTAACAGTTATTTTTTTTCCTGCTTTCATTTTTCCCATTCTCCACTCCATTTTCTCAGGTACCTGGGCATCACTAAGCCACTGACGTATCCCGTGAGACAGAGTGGAAAGTGCATGGCCAAAATAGTGCTGTTTGTATGGCTTCTCTCTGCCTCCATCACCCTACCCCCACTGTTTGGATGGGCTCAGAATGTCAACGATGACAATGTGTGTCTGATCAGCCAAGATCTGGGCTACACTATCTACTCCACCACCGTGGCCTTCTACATTCCCATGTCTGTGATGCTCATTATGTACTACCGGATATACAGAGTGGCAAAGGTGAGTGCTGCCAAACACACAATCGCTGGTTTTCCCAAAGCCGAAGACGAGGAAAGCATGAACTGCGTAACTGCGGTCCTAAAGCTGCAAAGGGAGGTGGAGGTGTGTGTGAGCTTTTCTCGCCTTCTCAAAAATGACCGTAAAAACATCTCCATCTTCAAAAGAGAGCAGAAGGCAGCGGCCACCCTCGGGATTGTTGTGGGGGCTTTCGCCGTATGCTGGCTGCCCTTTTTCCTGCTTTCTACGGCGCGGCCGTTCATCTGCGGAGTGCAGTGTAGCTGCGTGCCTTTGTGGGTGGAGAGGACACTGCTTTGGCTGGGCTATGCCAACTCGCTCATCAACCCCTTCATTTATGCATTCTTCAACAGAAACCTCAGGACCACCTACCACAACCTCATCCGCTGCCGCTATCGGAACATCAACCGCAAGCTATCGGCAGCCAGCATGCACGAGGCTTTGAAACTAGCTGAGAGACCTGACCTGGTGCTGTAGGCTGTCTGTACCCTTCATGTCTCTCTAGGGACTGATGCAGTCACACAGAGGCTGAGAGACGTTTTTGATGAATTCCTTATTGCTCTCGCAGAGGAGCTTTTCAGTCACTTCAATTAAGTCAAATTGCAATGACTTCAATTAAGTGAAATTGGAACAGTTGTAAAGCTTCATTAAATGTTTTATAAAATGCTTTATAAATTAGATCTTATTGCTGTAAAATGTGCTTGATGAAGGAGCAAAATAGTAATCAAAATCAAAGTGCGATGAATACACAGTATCATGTTCGTATTTCATACAGTATTCTTTGTTGTTTATTTCTGTGCTTATATTATGTGTGACCCTGGATCACAAAACCAGTCATAAGGATCAATTATTTGAAATTGAGATTTTTTGAATAAATAAATAAGCTTTCCATTGATGTATGGTTGTTAGGATAGGACAATATTTGGCTGAGATACAACTATTTGAAAATCTGAAATCTGATGGTGCAAAAAAATCTAAATACGGAGAAAATCGCCTTTAAAGTTGTCCAAATGAAGTCCTTTGCAATGCCTATTACTAATCAAAAATTATGTTTTGATATATTTACGGTAGGACATTTACAAAATATCTTCACGGAACATGATCTTTACTTAATATCCTAATGGTTTTTGGCATAAAAGTAAAATCAATAATTTTGACCCATACAGTACAATGTATTGTTGGCTATTGCTACAAATATACTCGTGCGACTTAAGACTGGTTTTGTGGTCCAGGGTCACATATGTGTAATACTTCTTAATAACCACGAACCCGTGGCAGCATGGAAGAAGCATTTTTTTGGTCATAGATTACTTTAAAAAGGTCAGTTTACCCATAAACTTAAATTCTGTCACCATTTACTCACCCTCGTGTCATTCCAGACCTGTATGACTTTCCTCAGTAAGTTGCAAAAGTCATATTGGACCCCATTGACTTACGTCATATGGACATACATACATAAATATAAATATCTAAAGTTGACAGGTTTTGAACAACGAGAGGGTGAGAAAATAATGACAGAATTTTCATTTTGGGATGAACAATCTCTTTAAGTATCTAAGTACCTAATTTATAAAGCATAATAGAACACTAGAATAAAGTATACAGTGTATGAGCAATCATAAAGATGTTTTGAACACCACTTCGTTGCAGTCCCGTCCCTCCAAATAACCATCAGTGATTGCCACTAATAATGTGACAGCAAGCTGAGCGTGTCACACCAATAGTCGTATTATTAGAAGCAAGGCATTTATTGTCTTCTAGCTGTGAGAAAGACGGGGGTGGGCATGTGCCTTTAATTTCTGTCAGCATGCTGGGCCAACAGATGGTAAACAATACATCAACATGTACTTAGCGGCCCTGCGGATTCGACGTTCTTCGATATGAAACGTATATATGCATATGAAGTTACGAGTTGAGATTAAAATAGGTTGTTAAAAGTCATGTGATAACAAAAATATTAGATTCGGGCCAACTCAGAGATAGAAGCAAGGCATTTATTGTCTTCTAGCTGTGAGAAAGACGGGGGTGGGCATGTGCCTTTAATTTCTGTCAGCATGCTGGGCCAACAGATGGTAAACAATACATCAACATGTACTTAGCGGCCCTGCGGATTCGACGTTCTTCGATATGAAACGTATATATGCATATGAAGTTACGAGTTGAGATTAAAATAGGTTGTTAAAAGTCATGTGATAACAAAAATATTAGATTCGGGCCAACTCAGAGAAAACATAGCAGACTGATCTAATTGTAAGTCAGTTAAGCTTTAGTATAATAAAAGTAATAAGAAGATGAAGAACTATTAAAATTAAATAAAATATTATACTTTATACTATTAAATAAATTTTAAAGAAACTATTACCAAATATAAACAAATATAACAAAAACAAACAAACAGAAATATACAAAGGTAAATGCATAGTATAAAACCAAAGGAGCACCAATTTTAACATTGTATTTCATGGCCAATAAGCAATAAATATATAATAAAATATATAATGTGATATCAAATATAATAGGTGAAAAAGTAAATTCACTTTAAGTGAGCGTGAGTTGACAGCAAATCTAAAATAAAGAAATTAACATGGACAAATAAATAGTTAACATTGACAGATAAAATAAAAAACTTGAATACTCAATATTGTCCCTATGCATTCCTACATTTAAAAAAAAGCCTGAAAGAGAAAAGATGGAATTGTGTCATTAAGATGCTGAGGGCAACAAACAAACTTTTTGTTTGTGCTTTAGTATTTGGACTATTCTACATGAATTCACATTATGCTTTTATTATTGGCCTGATACTCATTGTATAAGAATTTGAAAGTAATGCTTTGAATGCATCCATGGTGAGGACCCATATTGTCCATTGTTCTATACAGAAAGAGAAATGAATGGGGATGTCATCAGCGGAATGTATCAAGCATCTAAGACTAAAAAGCAAAGGATGTTAGGAGTTATTAGCTAGGCCACATTGCAAAATCAAAGAAAAACAAGAAAGCTTTTACAAGTGTTTCAGAGAATCTATACTGGTCAAGAGGTTTTGTTCTCATGTTATACCTGAACTGAACATGAACGACTGTTCCGTACCTCTTTCTGAATGCTGTGACACGCTGCCCTGCTGAGTCTTTCAGTCTTGTTTTTCCATCTACGGTGGCACAGCATGAGGGCAGGTTCCTGTCCATTTCCCAGGGGGCTATTTGGAATCAATGTACCTGCAAATATATTCAGATTTTAGGCTTCAATGTGATATGCAATAGCTGTGTACTTTATTCACAGAGGACATCTGTCAGTTTAATATTGTAAATTATGAGGTTAGAGACTGTAGTCCTGTAGCTTAATTCTAGACATGTATAGCATCATTTTAAAATGTTAACTTTAACACTAGCAGTGATCACTATTATATGAGCTTTGATATGGTTTATTGCTACTGATGCCATTGTTTTTCATGTTCTCCATGCAGTCTGGCAAAAATAATCTGAATATCTGAACAATAACAGTGTTTGCAAGGCAGCATTGTCTTAACATTTGTCTAACATTTAGGTTAGGGCTTGTTCTTTTTTTAATGTGATGTTTAAGAAAAGTTAATAAAAGTTCAGTTAATTCAAATTGTAACTGACAGTGTTGGAACCTTTGTAGTATTTACAAACTTAATTACAATTGATATTCTTTCTTTCATCTATTGTCCTTGCATACATTCAACCATTTATAGTATATAATGATTTGCACAATGTCCTGAGTGTCATGGCAACAGCCTAACAAAAACTAAGCCTAAAAACGTTAACATTCTTAACACGTTTGCTGCCTTGCAAGCACTGGTATTTGCTTTCGGAGATGCAAATATAGTTTCAATATGCAGTTTAATTTAAAAAGAAATGTATGTCTTTTTGCACAGTAAAGAAGATGATTAAATTAATTTTGTGGTGAAGTTTATATTATCACACATACACTGGTATGGCAACATTAATTGCAAGATTTTTTCAATCCAAATACATTGATTCTCTTAAAACATCTGTTTGTAATGAGTGCAATCAACGAAGATTTAATTTCATTTAATTGCTGTATTATTACTGACCTTATAAATATGAATATATATCCAATCATCTATTACACCCCCTTTTAAATTTGGCCATCTGCAAATAAATAAATATTTAAATCATTTATTCCAGTACATCAGTGCAGGGAAGATTTCAAGGTGAATCTATTGCCACCAGTTTCAGAAGCACCGGCACACATATCAGTTCAATCAGAGAGACACGTCCTTCAACCTACACCGTTTACAAAGGATGAAAGAGTGATGTTTTCCAGCCTGGAAAGATACTAAAGATACTGATCTTCCGTATGGCTATCAAGCTCTGGAAGCTACATTCTTCATGCTTTACATCCTACTGATCAAACAGAGATCTTCCATACAAAAACACTTTATCCATCCATATTTGCTTCTTTTTGGTGTGTTTTATCATAGACATATCACATAAGCACACTCCACCAGTTTGATGTCTTTGAATACTAGTGTAACGATATTAATTCCACCTGGCATCACTATAATTGCAATCTAAACTTACAAAGGAAAGTAAGAATGACCCTGTCAGTGTTCGGACCCCCTGTCTGGTGTTCTTCAGTACACCGTGGGCCCCGAGCAGATTCCACACAATAAGCCACTCCATGTGAACATGATTTTCGCCGCTACCTCTGAAACAAAGAAGTCTCAAGACTAATAAATCACATAGTCCTGACGGACAGTCCAAACGCACTGAAAGCAAGAGGAGGAGATATTATTAGCCCAGCATCATCGGGGCTCGGGCACACAAACGGGAAGTACAGGCTAACAAGAAATTCTCATTAAGCACCCTGTGCATCCTATTTTGACAGTTTAAAAAAATCTGAACGTTATGGTGCCTGAAATTGAGGCTTTATTTCCAGGAGCCTGTACTTCTCCTTCCTTGATGAGAAGCTGTAATTGACCAGCTGTCCTGGCGGTTAAAGTATTGCCCCTTGATACAATCAGACTACATCATTAACAGAACTTCACAATCGGTCAGGAATAACACGTCTGAGATTTGCGAGACAGCAGGTACCATTACTAACAAGAAGTCAGGGATTAATGGATGACAGCAATTAAGAACAGGTATAAAGGAGAGAGAGAACAACCTCTATAAATGCTGATTGATTTGTTCAACTGTTTTATGTTTCAATGTTTAAATGTTCCCAATGGGAATGAATACAATTGTCACAGGAACTGGATAGGAGCTGTAGGAAATAAAGACGTGAGGCTTAATTGCATCTAGCAATGACTTTGAACAGAGAGACCATCAATATTCTGTCCATGCTTTCTGCAGATAATAGCATAAAAATTGAATTTTAAAAAAATAGCAAGGCAGACATGATTTTGATTTAAATAAATAAAAAGATGTCATTGATGAACACTGCATAAACCACAGTGTGCTCATAAATTAATTTAAAATATTTAGAAGTCCAAAAAGAAAGGTGAAAATCAGGGATTTAAGTTTTTATTCAAATTGTTAGTTAAAAATTGTTATTGTTTATATTGTTAGTTAAATATATATATATAGTTTCTCTATATTGTGGCCTCAGATGTTTAGAACGCACTGTGTATTATTTTAGTTTAAAGAAAGAAATTGCTAATGAGTAATACTTAATAGCTTTCACAACGCACATGGATGGCAAATAACTTTGCATCTTGACTGGTTAAGTTGGTAAAGAGGTTGATTCGTTAGGTTTGTAGTTATTTTAAGCTCCTCAGCTTTTGCCAGCATCACAGCAGGACTAGCTGTCCGTCCTGTGCTAATGTGGAGAGGCTGGCTGCCATTGCACTAATCTGGAGACACAGCTACTCTATCACACATTATCATATTGAGATGGTGAGTAAACATCTTTCATTTAACATGACTGACATGACACTAGTTACTGATATTTATATGGAGCAACATATGTAGTTAATCTTTTTTGTCACCATTTGGTATGGTAAGTAAATTCTTTATAATAAAAGTAAACACTTTATAAATAAACATTGTGCATTCATTGATTTTAAAGATAAAATACATATGTTCTAAATTTATGAAATACATTAGGAATTCAAATAATTGCAAATGTTATGGTTTTACTTAAATATTGAGGCCTGGGTGACAATTTCAGGATTTAGTCTTCATACTCTGAAATGTAACTGGAGAACTTGCATTTCACTCTGGCCAATAATAAACTTGCAGAGTGCACCCTTCTGCTGACATACTGTTACTCACCAGGGCAACATTTTCAAGGACCCTTCAGCAGGCAGCAAAGGGCCAAGGGATTGTACAGAATGTCAGGTGTCAGGTTTATTGACTAAATTGGAAATCCTCAGAGGATTTATTCACATGTTTTTCAATGAAGTCTGAGAGTGCCATAAATCCCCCCCCCCAAAAAAGGTCATCTTATAAGCTTTCTCCTATGTTCAAACATGCATTACTTCAGTCAACGGGGGACTAAATAATTATCATAAGAAATTGGCTTTGTTTGTTGAGGTTGTTTTGGTAAATAAAGAACCCTGTAACTCATTATAATTTATCCTTGCAGGTTGTCTGTGTTTATATGTGTGAGAAGGATGATTGAAATGAGAACGTGTGGTGTGCCAGCCTGGAACACAGGGTGCAAACAGCAATCAAATGAGACGGTTGCCTTTGTCTTTTCAAGGTTACATCTCATTGGTAAATACTTTCACATTAAGCCCCCTGATGGCACAGCACATTCAAAATCAGGATCTTCTTAGTCGCAATCTGCAAAATATTTCTTCTAGTTTCAAGCAAGATTTCATTTCCATTTTAAACCTACCACTATCCTGACCGATGTTTGGGTCACCCAATCCACTCTTGCTGTATTTTTACCTCTTAATGGGATGGACCTCACTGTAAGAAGCACAGTCATGTACTGCGATGCTGAAAAATTATTCATAGATGCTGTAGCGTCTGGACCAATCAAACACACAATATATATTTTGTTTATTATGTAAGTCAATCTCTCAACTTCAGCAAAGGCAAATGCCACGTTAATGCAGCACTGTGGCAACTCCAAGAAATAAATTAGGCAATGCCAGAGATACATTTTTTAACATCACTTCATTCATTTATATGTGCTGTGATTTGTAACAAGAATTGCTTCATGAGAGGCTTTATTGCAAATTGGTTAATTTAGAGGAGTAATTAAGAGAAGAAAATAGGTTAATAGCAGTTCGCTGATTGTGCTGGAGTGAAATTAATGTGAAACTGTTTCTATTAAAATCAGTTACCCTGAAGTGCTGAGAGACCCATTTCAAATGGCCACTGGTTGAACCAAAAACATAATGAAACTGGTTAAATGTATTTTTTTCCAGGATTTAAAAAAGCCTTGGTGCCTGCTGTCTCAGCTGTTTCACAGAGGTTATGTGCTGACATTTGAGGTTGCAAAACTAAAACTAATTCTCAATAACAAAATGTAATAATGTTCATGCACAAGAACAGCGTGGCATACAGCCACAGACTAATTCAATTTCAGCATTCCCTATTAGAACATATTCCCTATTAGGTCTTCTTATTGAATTGTACCTGTTTGGTGCCATTCCATGAAAAAAAGACTTTGATATGCATTTTAGCTAACAAGAACAAAGAGTGCCATATCAGCTCACAGCTAAAGAAACTTTTGTGGGCCATCAAAAAAAAAGAAAAAAAAAAAGTACATACACACACATATAACATAAATAAAAAATAACTAAATAAATACAGAACAGGCCCATGGTGCTTCAACAGTCTTAAAAATGTGCAATTCCAGTGATGGTTTATAATAAAGTAAGGATGAAATGCATTCTTGTGCTAAAACAGCCCTCCTGCCACATTAATCACAGAGTTAGTGCTTCTTCTGTAGGTCTGAATCAGGATATTAGATTTGGAGCAGCCAATATACACTTATGAGACATAGTTTAAGCCCCACTATGCTCATCCATGCCCTTGTAAATCACAACAGTAAGGTCACCTTCACAATAAATATTGCACCATGTCTTAAAAGCCTTTCTGCAGCCATCAAACAAGTCACTTCTCACTATTCTACAAAGAAAAAGGAACCTTTCATTTAAAACATTTTAAATAAACAAAGGATTTTTTTTAAATATTCATATTTTTAAAATAAAGTACACACACTAGAAGACTGCAGTCATATCAGTGGCCAAGTACAAGCTGTTAAAGTCGCAATGAAATGGAAGTCTTTTCTTCCGTACTGTGACATACATCCCAGATTTTCCAAAAAAACTAAACAAAGTAGAACGAGGACTTGGTTCCATCCATAGCGTGTTGCAAGCAAAAATGGAGGCAGATGAACAGAAAGTCCAGTAATGACATTTTAATTAAAAATTAAAATGCATGCTTGATGGCTACCTCCGTGGCGTGCTCCGCAGTTGTTTTTATGTTTTTGTTAGTTTGTCCTGTCTTTAGTTATATCCCTGCAATCAGTTTAGATGATTTGTATTTCTGTTTTGTAAGACATTCTATAATTTGTGCTTTTTGAAAAAGTTCCTAATTCTAATTCTAATTCTAAACCGGTAATCCTGTTTACCGTTTTGCAAATGGTGATGTAATGTGTTGGCAATAAAGGACGATTTAATTGGTGCTGAAAATAGCTTTTGCAACTATCGGTTATGGGGAAACATGAAGGTGCTGATGGGTTCTAGAAGTACGACTGCGAAATAAAGCTTTGATTTGATGTGCGTTTTTTTAAAAAGCATACTTTATTAAGCTCATTCTGATTCTGATTCTGATTCTGAAATTACAAGGTAGAATAAAAAAAATAAATAAAATAAACATTCACAGATGAATTATTCACAAAAGATCTGTAACGTGAATTTAGAAAATAGATGCTGAAATAGATGTTCTGAGTTTGAGCAGCCACATTAGTGACATTTCTGCAAAAATTCAAGGACAAAAAGGTCCATTGTAGATATGGTGTCGCAATGCATGAAACACAGCTCACACAGAAGTCCAAGCAGCTTTCTATTGGTCAATGCAACAAAAATGTGCAGGGACATCTTTTGCCCTCACACAAAATTCATGAACGCATGGATTATTGATATGACTGGATTTTGACAGAAATTGTTCTGAAAGTGATTACAGCAATATCGTTCTTCCATGTCGTTATCATTATAGTTGTGGTGCGAACCTCCCTATTCTCATACAATTAGAACATTCATTAAAACGTAATGGTTATAGTTATCATCCTTGGTGTGAATGGGCCTTAAAGGGATACTTCACCCAAAAATTTAAATTACCCCATAATTTACTCACCCTCAAGTCATCCTAGGTGTATATGATTTTGTTCTTTCAGAGGAATACAATCTGAGTTATATTAAAAAAAAATGTCCTGGCTCTTCCAAGCTTTATAATGGAAGTGAAGAGTGGTCAAGATTTTGAAGCAAAATGAAACATAAATCCATCATAAAAAGTGCTCCACATGGCTCTGGGGGGTGAATAAAGGCCTTCTGAAATGAATTGATTTACTTGTGTAAGAATAATATCACTAACAGACTTGCTTGTTTGGTATTGCAGTTGCTTGAGCAAGAAGAGATACTACTAGACATCCAATAGGCCACTGCATTTAAAAAGCAGTTTGCCACATGGAATGATGAGTTGCTTGTTTTGCTGAGGGATCTTGCGGTAATTTATAAGTGGAGTTGTTGGGCTGGTGCAGTGACCCTTCTGATAAGAGAGTAATGAAGCTCAATATGGCACTCCTGAAAACGCTCAGAAGGCTGCTGGAAGGAGTATGGGATTTTCACTCTGAAACAAATGAAGCAGAAAATGAAAGCTGACATGCTTGCACCAATTTCAATATTTAATGCAACTTTTCATAAGTCATTTTGCCTGCTGATGTCTCTAAAACCGGGCATCCTGACAGTGTTTTCATTAGGGCACCAATGCGCCTCGTCCATGAAAGCACTGTGAGTCCACGATACTGTTTACTCCTGTCAGACTTAAAGATGTAGATGAGCTTTTAGTCCTAATAGTCAAAGCCATTTCTCAGAATGAATATTTTTCCCTAATATTTATCACCCACAGACAATCAAAGATATAACACAATACCCAATGTTGCCTGAAATGATTGTCTTTGGCTGAAATCCCCAGCAGTTACAAGGAAATGCACACTGACTTTATATCATTTAAATGAAATAAAATTAGGTCAGACTAGATTGAAATGAGCCAGCGGCCACCAAATTTATCCCTCAACCTTCAAACGACCATATTAGCACACGGCACCATGCAGCGTTGCCCCCTCTCGATTCAGTAATACAGACAAAGAGTGGTCAAAAACATAAGCACATTCCCTTAACGGACCACTTGCTGCCTAGAGAGTGAGCTGATGAACTGCGATGACACAGTGAAGATGTCAATCAATTCATCACACTGTGGCAGGGGCAGAGACCAAAGCAAAGCCTGACCAATTAAAATCCACTTCTTGTGTGATGGTGTTAAACTTAATACGACACCATTGAGCACTGTAATGACATTTACACACACTAAAACTCATGTTGCACTGTAACTAAATTAAAGTTGCCATGAAATGAAAATTCATCCTGTCCGTTTTATGTCATATATCTTATTCTGAACAATTCATCCGCGCATCTTATCGTAATAAGGTGACTGGAGACATAGTTCAGTGGTCAAAATATCAAAGAAATCTCACTTTTTATTATTTATGAATTTAAAAAAATGTGCAGGTTTTTAATTATTGTGGGCTCCATGTTCTTATCAATGATTATCATGATGTTTGTGGATTAAACTGCTTTAACACAACTCACACACAAGAAGAATCACATAAAAAAAATAGCAAACAGTTCAAAAAAGTACATCATCATAAATTATATAGAAAACAAAATGTTTTTTTCATTTTCACATAAGTATACAGTAAATACAACTTATTTTATGTGAAACCTTTACTATTTACTAGTACTACTTGTAGAGTCTGGACCAATCAGACACACTATTTTTCATTAAATTTAACAAATCAGTTATTCATTAGATTAACAAATAGTCACAGACCCCTCACCCAATAAACATACTGGGTGCCAGAATGTCTGCGAACGACAATAGGCCTCTGATTCCATGGCAACCAATGCTGATATCACTGGTTTTATGGCCCAAAGGAATGTGGGTAGAGAAACTCACTACATTTTCCATAGGCTTTGAGCTGATTCGCTACATACTCTAAGTCTTAATTGTGTTCTAGACTCATTTTGAGCACAAAATATCTGCCTGCAAATATAGTTGTTCCAAGCGTAATTGTTTAGTTGATTATTTATTCACATTGGGGTGTACTTTGATGATAGTACTGATGATAATGGTGCTGTTCTCACCCAGGTTAAGTTTTTCATAAAGTAGCAGTAATCAGTGGCTTCTGGCCTCCTTTACTTGTGAAAATAATCACTGTACGATTGCTGCGGTAACCAGAAGGTTGTGTTTGTCAGACTTTTTGCAGGTTATTGTTGTCATGCTATAAAATGGAGACATTTCAGGAGATGGGACGCCAAAAACCGGGACTGTCCCTAGAAAATGGGAACATCTCAGAGGACATTTACTGAATGTGTTATTGAGTACATTAAGGACAGCATACTTTTACAACCCAGTTCCACAAATGGACTTGCAAATGCAAGCAACCATAGCCACTACGACGATGACATGCAAACACACTCATATAAAAAAGGTTTTTCAATGTCACATTTATTTCACCTCGCAAAGTGAGGAGTGTATTAGTGCAGGTGTGACCTGTGTTCGTGTAGAGTGCAGAGATCAAGAGGTGCAGGTAAAATGTATTACTTACTCTTCTCTGATGACAGCCACCCTCCATTTACTGACAGAGGAAATAAATGACTATCATAAAATAAGTTGACCCCAAACATTCATCTGGAACATTCTCTTCATCCCCTTCACCTCGATTGTTTGGAACTGCTTTCCTCACCAGAGGCTTTTTTTTAAAAGGATATAATGATGGGAAATCCAACATCAAGGGACAGTAATGCTTTGGGCATACTGAGCTTATATGTCTAAGCATAAGAAATGCAACCCAAATCTGCTTTTAAGCATTTTTTTTTAATGAACAGCATTTTATTTGTCACATTTTGTCATATAATCACAGGAAATCAAAAGCCAAAAAAAAAAAATTGTTTTA
The DNA here is from genome assembly GCF_001515625.1 of Sinocyclocheilus rhinocerous. Classification (NCBI taxonomy): domain Eukaryota; kingdom Metazoa; phylum Chordata; class Actinopteri; order Cypriniformes; family Cyprinidae; genus Sinocyclocheilus; species Sinocyclocheilus rhinocerous. The sequence goes on from NW_015641008.1 coordinate 541,206, forward strand.
ATGGATTTGAGTTACCTTTATAAAATATTTCAAAACATTTCCAGTGTTAATGAAACAAATATGAACACTTCAACAACATTCAGATATTAAACAAACAAAATATATGATAAACAATTTATATGGAGAGAAAAGAAAAAAAATTATACTTGGCCATCAAATTAATGTTTGGACTATCTCTTGGCAGTTCTTGTTCGGAGTTTTCTCTTGATTATGAGATGGTCGCTCTCTTTATCATCACTGCCTCCAATGATCTGTAAAATGATTTAATGAATTTAATACACATTCACCTGGCAGCATTGCTGCATGGATTTTTAGTCCTGAACAAATACATTTTAAACTGTACCTCCGTACCACAACAAACAAACACACATCTCAAATAATGTATCAGCTTTCTTTTACTCACATTCAACAAGGCTTTAGAACTTACTTCAATTATTTCTAAATGTCAAACTTAAACATATAAAAGAACTATATTTCATAAATATATATTAATGGAGTTTTTCCCCAAAGCGTGACGTTACCAGGGTAATGTTAGTTTCAATAAAGTATGAAACTTTTCAGCAAGTATTGTTTATGTATCATTTTAACATTTTTAGTAACATCTAGTACCTCTGTGAAGTTGGCCCCCCCACCCAACGCAAAACGTCGGCAAAATAGTCTCAATCGTTTGTGCAGGTTTGTGCTGTAAAAATTTTAGTTTGTGCTGCTTTGGTTTTTTAGATATAACATATTTATTTAAAGGTCATTCTCAGGTCACTCAGCCCCCCCACACGCTCCAAATTCACCCGGAATAGTCTCGTTTGTTTGTGCTTCGTTTGTGCTGGTTTGTGCAGGTAATGTGCTGCTTCGGTTTTTAAAATATTAGACATTGAATTATAGGCAATGACGTCACCAGCCCCCCCACATGCTCCAAATTCACCCAAAACAGGCTCAATCGTTTGTGCCGGACCGGTAATATTTTCTTTTGTGCTGCTTCAGTTTTTAAAATATTAGACATTGATTTTTTAGATATTAAAATAATATTTTATAGGTCATTCTGAGGTCACTCAGCCCCCCAACATACTCCAAATTCACCCCAAATAGTCTCGTTTGTTTGTGCTTCGTTTGTGCCGGTAAAAGTTTCGTTTGTGCTGCTTCGGTTTTTAAAATATTAGACATTGAATTATAGGCAATGACGTCACCAGCCCCCCCACATGCTCCAAATTCACCCAAAACAGGCTCAATCGTTTGTGCCGGACCGGTAATATTTTCTTTTGTGCTGCTTCAGTTTTTAAAATATTAGACATTGAATTATAGGCGATGACGTCACACAGCCCCCCCCCATGCTCCAAATTCACCCAAAACAGGCTCAATCGTTTGTGCTTCGTTTGTGCCCGTAAAAAACATTGTTTGTGTTGCTTTGGTTTTTTTAGATATTAAAATAATATTTAATGATCATTCTGAGGTCACTCAGCCCCCCAACATGCTCCAAATTTACTCCAATAGTCTCGTTTGTTTGTGCTTCGTTTGTGCTGGTTTGTACCGGTAGTATTTTTGTTTTTACTGTCTTTTTTAACAATAGAGTTGAAGTAATAAGGTAAAATTCAAAAGGCAAACCAAATCACATGAAATAGTCGCAGTCACTTAATTGTTAGTAGCCTAGACATATTCGTTGTTAGGCTAATTAAACGAGAAAAAAAAAAAACTAGGCCTATTTCATTGTCTTTAACAAACCAAACCAAAAAATAATAAATAAATAGACTTGATATACATAGGTCTATTTTAGTTTCTGCACACAAATAAAACATGCAATAGCCTACTGTTTCCAGGTCCGTGTAGTCTATACTTTTGCGTCCATTCTTTTTTCCTTTTTTAACCATGACGAAAAAAAATTAAAAAAGAAGGGTTGTTGTATTTTTAAATGCCATCCTGAAAACCAAATTTGAAATAAGAACCATACACAAAATGCTGCCTGAAAAAGTAAAATATAGATTTTTTTTTTTGATTTTTGTTTATGACTTTTTGCACCTTTAATAAACATTTGAAAAATGCACAAATTAATATAGAAAAATTTTGATTTTAACAAGTTTTCTTTGGCCAAATTAAAAGTAAGCTAATGCTTCTCTTGCACATTCAGTTTAGACCTATATGTCTCTGTGCTAGATCATTGATGGGGAGCTGGGCAATTAATAGTAAATATGACCAAAACGGTATTATTATTATTTTTTATATGCATAATAAAATCGCTATATATGCGCATTTCAAGTATTTGTGAGAGTATTATCGCACTTACTATATGATATGGAGGCGTCTGCACAATCGCTCGCATTTTTTTTTTTTAAGAACTTATATAGAATAGGCTACTCCGTCATTTTTGGATGTGCTTTCTGTCACCTCATGCAGTCTCCGTGAATGGAGCGCATCACAACAATGAACCGGCTGACACACACAATAAATAAATTTATAGAAATCTTGAAATGTCTACTATTAAACAAACCAATTCAAATAAAAAACAAATCTTCTCTAATTCTGTGGTCCATATCTCTATTAAAGGCACGCCAATTAGCCTACTGTGGAGATGGCCATCAGCGTTGACTAATCTGACTAGGAAAAAATCTTTAAAAACGACAGTGGCGAAAACGAAAATATTACCAGCACAAACAAGCAAGAGTACTTGGGGTAAATTTGGAGTATGGTGGTGGGGGGGTGGGGGGGCTGAGTGACCTCAGAATGATCTAAATATTATTTTAATATCTAATAAACCGAAGCAGCACAAACTAAATTTTTTATGGCATAAACCAGCAGTAAAAAAGACAGTAACAAAAACAGAAATATTACCAGCACAAACGAAACATAAACAAACAAGACAATTTGGGGTAATTTTGGAGCATATGGGGGGGCTGAGTGACCTCAGAGGCTCAGAATGATCATTAAATAATATTTTAATATCTAAAAAACCGAAGCAGCACAAACAAAACTTTTACCTGCACAAACGAAGCACAAGTAAATGACACTATTTGGGGTAAATTTTGAAGCAGTGGGGGGCTGAGTGACCTCAGAAAATGACCAATAAATATTATTTTAATATCTTAAAAACCGAAGCAGCACAAACAGTTTTTTTTACGGCAAAAACCAGCACAAACAAACAAGACCATTTTTTGTGAATTTGGAGCATGTGGGGGGGTTGAGTGACGTCATTGCCTATAATTCAATGTCTAATATTTTAAAAACTGAAGCAGCACAAAAGAAAATATTACCGGTCTGGCACAAACGAAGCACAAACGATTGAGCCTGTTTTGGGTGAATTTGAAGCATGTGGGGGGCTGGTGACGTCATCGCCTATAATTCAATGTCTAATATTTTAAAAACCGAAGCAGCAGAAACGAAACTTTTACCGGCACAAACCAGCACAAACGAAGCACAAACAAACGAGACTATTTGGGGTGAATTTGGAGTATGTTGGGGGGCTGAGTGACCTCAGAATGACCTATACAATATTATTTTAATATCTAAAAAGCCAAAACAGCACAAACGATTGAGACTATTTTGCCGACTTTTTGCGTTGGGTGGGGGGCCAACTTCACGGAGGTACATCTAGTGCCTAGGTGTTCAGGTTACTCAAACAACAGATACCAATCAAATATAATAGCTTACGGTTTAATTTACTCTGCATATTAAGTTGGGATTGAAAAAAAGTATTTAAAAAAAAAATGTAACACTGAAATTAAAAAAAATCTTTAAAGCAGATTGACTATCAACCTTGTCTTTTTGAGGCTTAAAATGTTATATTGTTGTCATTACATTATCTCTAACATATGATATGCTTTTCATTCATTTATTCATATATGCTTATGATTCGCTCTTATGTGACTAACACACAGGAAACACTACTTACAGGATGAGAGGGTATGTCCTGCGGGGAGGAAACCTGAGTCTTGAAGAGTTTTCGTTTGGATTTCTTGGGTTTGTTGTTTTCAGAAGGATTCGGCGGTTCGGGGGATTTAACATTCACCATGCTCATGATCTTTTTGGCTGAGGAGGGAGTTAAAAGTTGGGTCATGCTGAGATACAGTATGAAACACTTTTGGCAGAGAGCTCCAATCGATGCCATTGACTGAGTGTAAAATTAAGAGGCAGAGCTGACCTTTGCTCCCAATGAGGGTTGGAGAGCTCTGGATAAAGTCACCAATCTTCTGCAGGGCTCCGTCTTTTTTACCTTTCAGGCTGGCAGGAGAGTCTTTCTCCTTTAATTGACTCACCTTTTTCCCTTGCACTATGGGAGTCTGGTAAGGTGCAAAAATACAGAATACAATTAGCTCAGTGTATTATCGAATAAACATTACAGAGAAAGACGTGAGATGTCACAGGTGTATTAATGGACAGAAAGTCACCTCAATAGATTGCATGTTTTCCTTGTTGTTCACCTTCAGCCGTCGTTTTTTTCGATTTTCTGAAACCACAGAGTTCTAGAATAACAAACACATATAACACAAGTTATGATTATGTGTTGCATTATATGTACGATGACCAGGATGTTAGCACACATGATTAATGTTTTTCATTGTTCATTTTTTAAATGTCTCACAATTTGACAAGAATTTCTAAAAATAGACCGGAACCTTCAGAGTTTACTGCAACAAACTGTAGCTGCAATACATGTTTAGAATTAATCATGTTTATATATTTAAATCAATTAATTTAATTAATTAAACTAATCTAAATAATTAAAAATGTGTATAGACTATAGAAATTTCCATGACATTTCCAGATGTGAAAACTCACACTTTTGAAATTCCCTGACCATGGGAACCTGGATTATTTTCAATTGTTTAGAAACCACAACAAAGTGTTTAGATATAGTGTCTGTATACCTCCAGTGTTTAGATATAGTGTCTACATACCTCCATCTCTGGGCTCTTTCTCTTTCTGGCTGTACGTCTGAGTTTTATCGTGACAGACTCTGCTTCTCCTGGTTTCCTGACATTCATTCGGTCAGGTTTAAGTGGTGTAAAGCTGATTTCTAGCTCAGGTTTGGGGAAGCGCTCTTCTCGGAGACTCTTTGTGGACAGGATGGAGGAGTCGAGTACTGCCACCTGCTTTGAGTGATAACCAACACATATTATATATCCACAGTAGCCAATTATCAGACAGACCAGAGCTATTCCTGTCTTTGTATTGCTTTAACGCTTCTTATAAGCTCTATGCCTTTTGCATTAATATCACTCTACTGACCTCTTGTGCTGGACTAAAAGAGTCGCCTTTATTCTCCGTCTTCACGTTTGATGTCTGTTTGGAACTGCCAACTTTCTGGGTATCAGATTTATGAGAAGCAGCCAAATCTTTTTCCCTTTGTAATTTCACAATGGTATCCTGCTTCTCAGCCAGCTGCTGCTTTAATAGTTCCTGTAATCAGTATGCAGGGAAGTGAAAAAGAAAAAAATATTTAATTGTATTAAAGTGTTTTAATATTATATTAGCACTATCATAAAACATTGTTACTGATGTCAAGCATTTTAAAATCCTTCAGTTTCCTCTAATTCGCAATGACCTAATAATTCTACATCTTAACTACTGATAGGCTTTTACACTGGTTGGGATGATAAATGAGGCAATATTTAGTCATTTAGAAATTATTAGGCTTTGGCCAATAACATTCCTCAATTTGGCAAATAAAAATGGTCTTTCCACCATGCAAATTGACAATTTTGGGTGGATTTTGAGCAAATACTGTGTAAAAGAAGTGTAATGAATTAAAGATTGCAAAATGAATTAAGAGGTTTGCACATTCTACTTTTCTGCAGTGTTATTAATGTCCTGCTGTAGTCCTGTCATTCCATGTTGGCAGGTCACTTGGACCACAAAAATTATATTAACTCAGAAACCTGCTGCGTAAATAAATTACTACTCAGAGCTAAATCCTGCCCTCAAGCCTGTGAAAAAGAAAAGAATGAGGCAGGGAGAGAGAGATGGAAAGACTGATCCTATTAACAGCTCCAGCTGCAGCCTGTCCTGTTGGTCACCCTCTAGTCGCCTTGCTACCTGAGCCACTTTCCCTACGGCTGCTCCATCCAGCCCCTTTTCCTGCTTATCATCTGCCTGCTCATTAGGCTGCTGAAACATCAAAAGAAATCATTTTCTACTGCTGGAGAAACCCAGTTATGGAAAAGTCGGAAGGATCACAGAGAGTTCCAGGTTCTTACGTTTGTGTTTTCTGCAGGTCTGCAAGCTCTCCGTTCTTCCTGCTGAGGCTCATCAGAGACATCAACACTTGGTTTCTGATACATCTCCTGGAGTTTTGTAAGATCTGAGAAGAACAGAGATGTCTGAGGTTAGCTTCAGTTACAGGTGAACTGAACAGTGTGACCAAAGCAGCATTACCATTGTACCGAAATTTTGTTAGATGACACCAATACCAGTGAAATTTTAGTCTTCAGTATCACATAACAGTTCAGAAATCATTCTAACATGCTGATGCTCAAGAAACATTTTTTTTATTATCAATGTTGACAAATGTGTCGCACTTTAATATTTTTGAGGATATTAAATTCTGGTACTTTTTTCTTTGATGATGAATAGAAAGTTTAAAAGAAAAGAACGGCATTTATCTGAAAAGGAAATCTTTTGTAGCATTATAAATGTATTTACTGTAACTTTTGATCAATTTAATGCATCCTTGCGGAAAAGTAGTATTACTTTCATCCAAATAAATAAATAAAAATAGAAATCAGTAGTGTATATATTAACAAAAAATATCAAGTACTTTAAGTAAACAGTAAGTGAAGAACAAAGAAATAAATTAAAAGCAGTGGTTTGATTAGCATTCAATTTAGAAATAAAATGACAGAAAATAAATAGAATGTGTTCATATAAATTAATACTTGTAATAATGCATAATAAAAGTATTGAAATAGAAGACTAAAAAGTCAATATTGTAGTTTAATTAATATTAACACAGTAGATTAATATGACTAATAAATGAATACTGCTGATACTGGAAAAAGACTGGCATATTTGTATTCTTGTATCTACTTGGTATTGAAGTAACTTGAATTCCCTAAACTGAATCTTGCTGACTTAGTTCTCACAGTATGTTGCCTAGCAGAGATTTATACAAATTACAATTAGAATAGACTCAGCCACCTTCAGTTATGGATTCAATCTCATTCAGTCTGGCCTCCAGCAATTCCTCCTCATCTGTCTGTGTGCAGTCTTTATTTAAGTTCACACACGTCTTCTCAATCAGCTTCTGCTCTGCCAAAAGATCTGCAAACCAAATCAATCTTACTGAGGACAAAACGTAAGCCGATTTTGTTAACACCAACTGGCACTGCAGAAAAAAAGGTTTAAATGAAAAGACATATAGGTTACCCTGACAGGTTGTTTGGAAAGTCTGAATGTTTTCTTCTTCTATGGCATGGTTAGACTTCACCTGTGAGTGAAAAGATGTGGAATAATCCAGCATTTAAGACCTGATAACATCACAAACTGAACAAAGCTGAGAGAAAGAGCAGCACTCACAGTCTGCAGTGGCTCAATAGATTGCTCTGTACAGATCAAACTGTGTCCAGCCTGATCCCTCATCTCATTTGCTTCACATAGCTTCTGCTGAAACATTTTCTTTTCTTCTTCAATTAAGATCAAAATCTGAAGGAATAAAACATCATTATTAAAAAAACTGTTTAAATCAATTTTTACAACACTAACAAAAGACAAAAGCAGTGATTTTTCCAACCTGTTTCTCTAACTGTTCTTTCTGCATGTTAGCCTCAGATAACTGATCTCTGACATCAGATCGCTCTCTCTCCACCTGCTGCAAATCACAACTCATGGTCTTGATTTTATTAAGTCCATCGTTCACAAGTTCTCTCAACCTATAAAAAGACCAAAAGATCAATCGGACCAGCTGATGTTCATCAAATCATTTTTCTCAGTTCCATGCTTAAGCAACTATAAATAAATAGTTGAAGAGAATGAGCAGTAAAATCTAGTGCATCCAAAAAAAGACACTGACTAAACAGAAATGAGGATGTACTCCTCAACTTATCAAAGTTTGGATGAGAAATGAGAACTTACTTCGAAATCTCTTGGGCTTTAGTCTCTAGTTTAGCATCTTTATGAGCCAAATCTTTCTCCATCGCAGTTATTCTCCTCTTGGCCTCATCTCTTGCCTTAGAGATCTCATTCTCTACAATCATTCTCACTATGTTCAGAACTTCCTCATGCTGGTTCAGTTTGCTCAGCATTTGAATGAGTTTGTCCTGCAGAGTTTTCCAGCAATCATCTCTGGAGTCTTGCTCTTGTTCTTCTATCCTCCCCTGCTGTTTCAGAGCAGTCACTTCTTCCAGGAGCTCAGAGTTGCTTTTTATTTGGGCCACAACAAACTTTTGAGCTTCATAACGGCTCAGTAGGCTCTGGTACTCTTGTGTCTGGGCATCACGCTCATATTTAAGCTGACTGCAGAGCTCCTCCAGCTGGCACATGTTTGCTATGGTCTGGCTGACCTCCTGCTCCAGGTCATTGATCTGTCGGCTCTTCTCATGAGATAACTCCACCATCTTCTCACATTCAGCCTCCTTTTTGTCATGCGAGAGCTGACAGGCACTGAGTTCCTGACGCAAATTATCTGCCTCTGTCATTAAGCATTCAATAGTTTTGGACTGACTGCAAGACTCTGCTTGATGTTCCTTAATCAAAGCTTTGGCTGCATCAAGTTCTTCTGAAAGCTCATTGGTAATCTTTGTCTGAGTGTTCAATTCTATCTGCAGAGTTTTGAGCTTTGAGCTCATCTCATTGACTGCCTGCTGAAGTTCATTTAGCTCATTGGCAAGAGTCTTGTTCTCATTTGTGACTTTGTTGACCTCTGCTCTCTCCATCACCACGGTGGCTTCATGTGCATGAGTCAGCTCTGCCAGTCTATCAGAGAGATCACACACTTTTTTCTCAAGCGAACAACGCTCAAGTTTAAGTTCATTCAGCTGCTCCTCTTTCATTTTCAGTTCTAGCAAAAGCTGCTGAGTTTCCTGACTTTTCATTTCTTCCCTGCTAGGTTCACCATCTTCTTTCAGCATACACTTACAGTTGTTTCTGAAATTTAGGATTTCTTCTTTGATATTATTAATTAAGGCCCTCTGTACATTGGGAATGAAAGAAAAAACATGAGCCATTACAGTCCAAATGTATAACTAAATATATGTGTACCACCTCATAAAAGTAAACTATATCTTTTCCCTAGAACACAAAAGCAGAATTCAAGAATTTTCAAAAAGCTCCTTTGAATATAGTGATAGTTTATAGTGACCATGTCTGTCAAACTCTAAAAAAAGACAAAAACACCATAAAAAGTACACAGGACTACTACTGAATTTTCAGTGATTAACAGATTTTTTGACTTTTTCAGACAAGCTATTGTATTAAGACACTAAAATAAGCCTACTATGACACACTGGTCATTATAAACACTAGTTGGTTATAAAGAGTTGTGGCAAGATACTTAAATTCACCATTTGTGTTCACAGAAAAAAATAACAGCATATAGATTTGAAATTAAATAAGTAAAAGACAGAATGTTCATTTTCAGTCAGTCATACTTGTAGATCACCACTCTTAATCAGAGATTATTCCATAAGGACAAAAAAAAAGGGCATAACTGAACTGGAATCTGACAACATGCACTACAATTCAAATATCTTGGGTCAGTATGAAATTTTACTTTTGAAAGAAATGTATATTTCATTTCTTGCATGCATTAAAGGATGCATTAAATTGACCAAAAGTGACAGTAAAGACATTTCTGTCACAAAACATTATTCAAATAAATTATATTATTGAGAACTTCTATTTATTAAATAATCTGGAAAAAAACATGATTTCCCCAAAAATATTAAGCAGCACAACTGTTGTAAATAATAATGTTTTTGAGCAACAAATCAGCATATTAGAATGATTTCGGAAGTATCAGGTGACACTAAAATCTGGAATAATGGCTGCTGAAAATTCAGCTTAGCGATCACAAGAGTAAAATACATTTTATAATACAATAAAATAGAGAATAGTTATTTAAAATTGTAACAAAATTTCATAATATCACTGTTTTACTGTATTTTGATCAGAGGCGGACAGTAGTGAAGTATTTTTACTTTACTCAAATAAATTTAAAAAGTATTTGTAGTTTATGAGTGTTTTTCTTTGGAAAACTTTACTTCACTACATTCCAAAGCATAATGTCATACTTTTTACTGCACTTCATTTCATAAATAAAAGTTGTTGTTTGTTTTACCTTTAATACTTAAGAACATTAAAAATGTAGTTCTTTCTTGTACTCAAGTAAATCTTTGAATTACTTTTACTTGAGTAAAAGTAAGAAAGTAATAGATTTCTAATGTAATTAAGTATTAAATGATATTTAATATGAAACGTAGTGCAGTAAAAAGTACAATATTATGCTTTGGAATGTTGTGAAGTAAAGTTTTCTAAAGAAAAACACTGATACAGTACAGACACCTGAAAAGTACTTTTACAGCAGAGTAAAAACACTTCACTACTGTCCGCCTCTGATTTTGATCATGTAAATAAAGCCTTGGTGAGCATAAGAAACTACTTTTGAACAGTAGTGTATTATAAACTTACATCTTTAGTAGCTGCCTCCACATTTTGGTCCAAAGCAGTCTGTAATTTAGAGACCATGTCATCTTTCTCCTGGCAGATTGACATAAATTCCTGACATCTCAGTTTCTGGTTTTCATCATTCTAAAAAAGACAAAAACAAACATCAAAACAACAGAATCCAAATAGTCCATGTAAACAATCTACTGACAATAACCTTAGACTAGGGCTGCACGATAAATCGCATGCGATATTTAACGCGCATCTTGTCAGAAAGCCAGTTCTGTAATCAGCGGTAAATCTCCATCACCTGCGGGCTTTCACATTGAGCAGCATTAACTACACAGAGCCGTTGTTCTCTGACGAGCTGCGCAAAAAATCGCGCGAATATGAACGTGGTTTTGCGC
>NW_015641008.1:552663-555681 GCF_001515625.1 Sinocyclocheilus rhinocerous
TTCTGTAATCAGCGGTAAATCTCCATCACCTGGGGGCTTTCACATTGAGCAGCATTAACTACACAGAGCCGTTGTTCTCTGACGAGCTGCGCAAAAAATCGCGCGAATATGAACGTGGTGTTGCGCAGCTCGTCAGTGAACAACGGCTCTGTGTAGTTAATGCTGCTCAATGTGAAAGCCCGCAGGTGATGGAGATTTACCGCTGATTACAGAACCAGCTTTTCTGACAAGATGCGCGTTAAATATCGCATGCGATTTATCGTGCAGCCCTACCTTAGACGTTTAAAAGAAAACTTTAGTTCAAATTACTCTATTTGCTTGGAGAAGCTGGTCATTTGATTCCTGCATTTGAACACACATTGCTTCAAACTCTGAAATGAGAAAATATAATTAGACTTATGTCATAAAACACCGAGCTTTCCCCCCTTCATGGCAACTGAACACACCTTTAGTTTTAAGACTGAGATGTTGTTGGCTTTTGAGAAGCTCCTCTCTCATCTCCTCCAGCTCTGTCCTCAGATGACTAATTGTTCTGGGTGATTCAGGGACATTTGTCAAGCAATTCTGTACTGCCTCTGCATCTCCTTTTATCTTAGCTAAATCATCTCGCATTGCCTCGATCATGCTGTCCAAAAGCTCAATCTTAGCCTCCTAGAATGATGCGGAGAAGAAAAAAAAATACATATTTTCCAATGGCATTTCAATGTCAAATGTGTGCCATGATACAGACATGATAGAATTCGCTATTTTCCCCTTGTACCTATAAAATGCATCAAGATTTATATAGATCAGTCTATCTAAAGTCATAAAATCACAATGAATACAATGACGCAAAAATGTTGTCACTGAACCAACCAAAAAATGTTTTCAAAAGACAGCAGAAATAACAGCTATATTCACATAGGTTTTAACAGTGGACATAAATGGCACTTGATCTTGCCCTCTTTTTCTTATTAGAGGAAGCCCTCTGCAATTACCTTTGCAGCATTATCATCACTGCTATCAGTGGCAATTTCACCGATAGTTCTGTTGACCAGATTCTTCAGTATCTCAAGCCTCCTTTCCGCTCTTTCCTCAACAATTTCTTTCTCTCTTTGAAGACGTTCACTGAAACATTGAAAAAAAGGCAACATACATTAATGCATCTTCAATAAATATAAGAGAAATTCATAAAAATGATTTGCATCCACTGACTACTGTGTCAGATTCACTAAAATAATTAAAAGAGTGTCACAAAAACTGCCAAAAAAAAATCTGTGCTGAACACAATTTGAATGAATGAATGTATTGTTTGACTTACTTGTAGTCTTTTTCCATGTTAGAAAACAGCTCCATATACTCTGCAGTGACTTCCTCACGAATACGAGTTTCCATAGTTAATTTTTCAGACTCTTCTTTGGACAGCTTCTCTTGGAGCTCTTCAATTTTCAACTGAAGCTGTGTTGAATGTATCATATTAGCATATTATATAGTCTAAAATAACATTGAAAACGAAAACAATTATTGAAACTGAAAAAATACCTTGAATACCTCACACAGCTCTTGACTTTCTGTAGCCTCTAGGACAGTGTTGTCCTCCATGCTCTCACTCTCCTCATCGTCATCCTCACCCATTTCTTCATCATCTTCATCCTCCTGCACATCCTCTAGGCTCATCTCCCAGCCCATGAGCGAGCTTCTCCTGGTCCAATCCTTCTTGTCAGCATTATTGATTATCATGGACACATCTCTGGCAGATCTCTTGAGTGCAAAGCTAGGAGCTGGTTTAGGGTTGTGGACCACCACCTATAAGGGCAAAAGGTAAAACAACAAAATGAATAAACAGCAAAGAGAGAAAAAATGCCTGATAATTCAATATCAAATAAAGGTTCCTGCAAACCTTCTGAGCCACTGCTGAGAACTTGAGGACATTCAGGGTTTCATCATATACTGAGGCACACTGGTTTATGTTGATGATCATGCAGGCTTTTCCACGGCCACAGAAAAAACCCTGCAAATAATGTGTGAGTTTGCTCTCTCTGAAGGGGATATGCTGATGAAACCTGTGCAAAAAGACATATTAGTTGCGTTCTAAGTCCCAATTTCAACGGGAAATTCAAAGGACTAATGAAACAGAAGACAAATGCATCTAATGCAGCCCGCAAATTAGTTGTTTTAAAAGTGGACATTTTCTCACTTGGTTTGTGTTTGGTTGAGCCTCAGAGCACTGATGCATTTCCCTAGCGTTAGCAAGGAAGTGTTGATGTTTCCAGCTTCTTTTAAGCGGTCTCCTCGGTTCTGAGTCTTTGCACATCGCTCAGATCCAGCCAAATCACATAATGACAGCCTTTAAAAATAAGTTAATTAATGACTAAATCAATGATTCCATGTTAAAGCATGTTAGTATTGAGGTCACCTACTCGCTAATTGTCTGAACCCGAGGAACACCCACATCTTCAATACGCAAGATCCGAATGGAAAATATACTGTGGCTATGGAGAAAATGTATGTGTTATATCATTTCAAAACATAATAAAATTATCAAGTTAAATATTAACACTACAGTGATTTAAAATGAAGCACCTTCTGCTAGAGACATTGTTGAGCTTGGTGGATGAAAAACTTTGATTTTTCCTTCCGATTTTCACAACTTTTAATGCTTCCTCTGCACTGTTAACGTTAACCCATTTTAGATCTGGAGGGAAAAAAATATTCAGACAAAATGTATAAATAATCAAAGCTGTATTTATTATAAAAAGTATATGCTGATAATTCATAAAATATTTTTTTTATAAAATACTTAAATGTAAACATTTATTCAATTATTATTATTTTCAAGCCAGAAAACAGTTAGTTACCTTTGACAAAAGCATTGCCTTTAACATCTTGGGCTAGCCGCAAAACATTCCTTCTGTGAGAGCCATTTGGAACAACATCAAGCAGATCATGGATGTTTTCATTGTAGATTTCACAAAAGGAGACCCACACAGAGAATTTAACACGAGAGGTGTCATCCAAACAGACACTGTCCCTATTTGA
>NW_015641008.1:555706-571120 GCF_001515625.1 Sinocyclocheilus rhinocerous
GTGGGGGGGGGGGATCAATGTAAAGTGTTTATGCTCATATTCACTGACAGAATGCTCAAAAACTATTTCAAACGCAGAGTAAAAGACATAAAACATTCAATAATACTTACTTTCAAATGATGAACAGCTGGAGCTGGACATGCTAGACAGGGTTTTCCGGGGGTCAATCTGATAAACAAAGAAACAGTCAATATGTGAGTATTAGTAATTTACTTTTCGGTGCTAAAAAACAATATACAATTTAAAAAAAGAGGATATATAAAAATCATTTACATCTTTAAATCGGCAAAGAAGGTTTCTCTTATTTGTAGCTTCCTCATCCTGCTGCTCTTTGGTGAGTCTTATAAAGTCGACACATCTGTGAGGCTTGATGTTATTTTGAGAATAATTTCTGCCTTCTATGCTGTTAAAGATCACATTTAATGACCTGGGCAGAACTCCACCATCTGAATCAGGGCCTACAACATAAAATAGACTTAAATCTATGTATGTATAGACAGCTATACATACATACATACAGTGCAATATATAATTAACTGAAAGTGAAGTGACATGTGGCCAAGTCATTTTTGCTGCGGCGCCCGGGGAGCAGATGGGGGTTCGGTGCCTTGCTCAAGGGTCTCACCTCAGTCGTGGTATTGAATGTGGAGGAGAGCGCTGGTTATTCACTCCCCCAACCTACAATCCCTGCCAGACCTGAGACTCGAACCCGCAACCGTCGGGTTACAAGTCTGACTCTCTAACCATTAGGCCACGACACATCTCATACAAAATTCTTACCAAAAAAAGTAAACGTCTTCCCAGCATTAGTAACTCCATATGTAAAGATCAAGGAATTTCCTCCATCCAAGACTTCTTTCACAAGGCTTTTGGTTGTTCCATCAAATATATCTCTTTGTGTCGTTTCTGGACCGTACACCTAAAACATGAATTCAGCAATCATATTACAGCAGAAGCACACTTGATAACATCACTGAAGCCTGTTTGCAATAAATGACAATGCCAGTGGTGACTGTGGCTGTCCTCATACCTGTGAGAACTGAAATCGTTGTGCCAGCTGTGACCCAAATCTCTCACTGTGTCTGGCTGTCAGAGATGCTCTAGGTGCCTTCAGAATCACGGTATCTGGAGGCTCAATAGAGATGCACTCCTGTTTGTAGAGATTACAGTCATAACATATTTCATTAAGCATAGTAAAAATATAGTTCACCCCAAAATGAAAATTCATCATTCACTTTTCATCCTCATGTTGTTTCAAACCCATATCCACACAATAAAAGTGAACACATATGGGTTATGACAGAATTTCTCAAAAATTGTATAAAATATGTCAGAATGTTGCTGGCACCTGTGATTCTCCTTCTGTTCTCTCTGCAATAGTGAATGGGCGGACACGGAGATAGACCTGTAGATGCTCTTTTTCCAGCAATACCGAGTCCTGTTGAAAACAGAAATATGAAACATGAACTACTACTACAGCCTAAATTCGAGGGCTTTAAAACATGAAATATGTTTGATAATAATAAATACCCTTGATAATTTGGAAAACTCGACGAAAAGATCTTTCCTGAGGTCCTCAGCCGTTATAGAGCCAACTCTCCCAGGCTTATGATTTAAACACGATTCCATCATCTTGACGAAGCCTATCAATACGTTTAGCTAAAAATGTTATCATATGATAACAAAATTTAAGTGGCTAACGTTACAAACAAAAGTGAAACAACAATAACGCATCGACTATTGAACGAGCTATTGCCTGAGATTTTTTCCAATTCAATTAAGCAACAATTTTGGACAAGATGTAAAAGTATCAACTGTGTGTTTTCATTCTCGCCAATTTCACTTACTTTTCGCTTTATTGTTATATATATATATATATATATAACTGTATCCCGGTTACATAGATAACATGCTTCTTTCCTGCCGTGACCGTAGCGGTTTCTCTCTGTTCAAATCGGACCAATCGGAGAGTTCGCTACGACGTAGCTTCGCCCCGAAAGCGGAAGTAAATTGTACTGTAGTTCTAGTTGACTGACACGATAAGCAAAACCAACGCAAAAATGGCATATGCGAACTACATTACCCATAAAACACAATTAACTTCTGGTTCACGCTTTAACGTGGAATGTGTTTGTGCATGTGGGTCTCATTACATTCGTTGAAATGGTTTAGATTTATGTGATAAGAAGAAAACTCTATATAGATTTGCGTTTGTAAAAACAGTGGAAAAAATGTCTGTGTTCATGGATCTAAACATCATCAGCAGTAATGATAAAAACAGACTCAAAAGCATCATAGAGACAGCAGCTCACCGTAAGTAGCAGTAATATTAGTTATATTTGCTGAAATTATGGTTAACACCAGTAGGTTAACTATCTACTTTAGTAATTATTAATAAGATGTTCTTTAATAATGCATTTTGATTGTGAAGGCTTAACCCATACCTTGCCAAACAAATTTTTGGAAATCCAGTAGTTCTGTTTTGGCTGGGGTCTTATAACTGATCTAAGATGGTAATTAGCTGGTTATTAGTTTGTGTGAGCTGGGAAACTATCTTGCACTAGCAACAAAACAACTACCAGTCCAGTTGGTCATACCAGGTCTGCTAGCTCATGACCAGCTTGGCCCAACTTTGATCAACTAGAAGCAGGGTAAACAAATAAATAGATCTCATGTACTATTGACGAACAATTAATTCAATTATTAACTTTCACTCTTTATATTTTAGTTGGCTACTCAACGGTCGCAATAAACTATGTGGTTGAACCACAACAGAAGAAACAGGTATGATATAAAGTAGTTAGACTAACCTGTACACTTTAAGAGTTCATTTGATGATGCTCTTCTTTTCTTGTATTACAGGAAATTCCTAAGCCACAGAGTGTGTCAGACATATTTGATAAATTCCCAATAGTACAGGTAAATTACTTTAGCATGTTTCTAGATCATACTTACCGATGATGGATACTGTTGATGAATATTGTGTGCTTTTTTTCATAGAGCAAATCTTCTCCCATCAAAGTACTGAATCGATTGACCATCATAGCCTCTGATGCATCTCATTTTGTAAGTTGCATGTTTATAATGAAGAAACTCTAAGAAATTTGCTAACATTTTATTTATATTGTGAAATTTGTATGCTATTTTCTTTCAAGAGACCAACCAATGAATACAAAAGCTTCGACCTTGTGGCGGTGTACCCCAAGACCGAAAAACTCTTTCATGTAAGGGAAATTGCAATTCTGAATTAGCTTAATTTATTCCATTTAGTATTATTTCTTTTCTTTATATTTCTGATGAAAACCAACAGTTGTGATATTAAAGTTTCTGTATATTTTCCTGTATCTGTGTCAGGCAGCCTGCATGACTTTTGATGTGGACATTATCTGCATTGCAGTGGCTGAAAAACAGCCCTTCCATTTTAAAAGGGCTCCAGTTAATGGGGTGAGTTATAGTATTTTATATCCATACCTAACAGCATACAAGGTGATTTTAAGCGGCACTGCGGCATTTATAGAACTTGGTAACAAAATAAGTAAAATTACAAATTTGTGAATATGAGGTCATAAAGGAATATATAAAATTAATGTCCTTGCAAAATGTTGAGTTGCATGGACCACTTTAATGATACTATCATGGTGTTTTGCATTCTTTCCAAAACTTGACAGCACAAGTCTTTCACTTTTTTATTATATGTTAAAAATGTCACCTTTTAATACAGGTTTGAAACAACATGATGGTTAATAAATAATGGTAATTTAGTGGTGAATTATCCCTTTAAATGATGTATCATCACTGTTATATTGTTGGTCACGTCAGGCTATTGACAAGGGGGTTTTCTTTGAGACCTGTTATGCGGCAGCCATCAGAGACACCACTATGAGGAGATACACCATTGCCAATGCCATCAGCCTCATGGAAGTCTGTAAAGGAAAAGTATGTTTTCCCTTTTTACACGTGTAAACCTTTAAAATGTGTTAAGCTAGTTCTGAAATTAAATTTTTTTTCTAACAGAATATCATAGTGTCCAGTGGAGCAGAAAGGGTAAAAAGTCTTTTGTAAATTGATATATCATTTCAGTGTTACTGTATTGTATAGTCAGTATGACATTGTTGTCTTTTGTTTTTTTCCTTAGCCACTTGAGTTGAGGGGTCCGTATGACATTGCCAATTTGTATCCTTTGTATTTGTGTATGAATAAATTGTATGAAAATGTCATGGTACTTCTAAAAGGCACTGTATCTATGTTGATATGTTCCTTCATTGAGATTTCAGAGGGCTTGTGTTCAGCCTGTCTGAGGGAGATGCCAAAGCTGCTGTTTCTACTAACTGTCGATCTGTCTTGCTTCATGGAGGTAAATGACTGGAAAGAGCTCAACTATTTCCCATTTCTCCAGTACAGGCTTAATTCTATGCCTCGTGGTCTTTTTTTGTTGTTAGATTGCTAGTTGACTTGCTGAGTATGCATTTTATACCGATGGGCATTTCAGTCTGTTTTTTGTTTTTTTTATTAGTTGTTAAAGTGTTATGTGAATGTTCATTGGTAATTTTCATGATTCTTTATAACAGAGACGAGAGCCACTGCATCTGGTGTTGTTTACACCATGAAGAAACCAAAAACTCCCCAGAAGCAAGAAGAATCTCCAGTATCTAAAAAGGCCAAAACTGAATTAGCATAGCCAGTATTTCAGAATTCATGTGTATTAATTTTTTTTTTTAATTGAAGATTAGTATTCCCTGAATCCTTTTGTCAACATCTTGCAATCCACTTTAAATTGAAAGATGATACAGATATTTTAAAAATTATATTTATTTAGTTGAGCTTTAAAAGAATTGCAAACAAAATTTACAGATAAATTGAACTAGTACAAAATTGCTTATTTCACATTAAGTGCATTCTGTCATAAAATATGATTTAGAATATCAATCATGCTCCGACTGAATCTAATCTTAGCAGTAGAGCTATTTCAGGCAATGCATTTCCATGTGAAGAGGAAGCTCTATGTTCCATTAAGTTTCTCATTCCTTTCTGCCTTATCTGTGGTTTAATAAAAAGTTAAAGTACTGTGCTTCAATTTCCAAAACTCTAGTAAAACTTTCACATAACTTTTCCATTTGAAAAAGGCATAATGTCATGCAGGGCTCAATAATATACCTTCCTTAGATATCAGATTCTAATATGCAGGCAATCTAAAAATGCAGGTTTTTGAGTGTATTATGCCCAAAGCGCACCTATGGTGGTCAAGTATTGCATCTACTTTTTTCCATCCTTAAAGTTGTCAAAGATGGTTTTAGCTTCATTCTGCCACTCGCAAACACTGTCCATTGGTGACTTTCCCTCCTGGAGAAGACAAAGGAACAGTAACCAAGCAATATTGATCCTAAGCCTTTACGAAAACGTCTTGGCTACTAAAAATAATTTTAGAGGGCTGTTTCCACACTAGCAAAACTAATAAGCTTACATAAGTATCAGAAGATGGTACTGTGCACAGCTTAAATAAGCATCCTAGTGAAATTTAGTGAGAATTGATTTCCTACATATAAGTTACAATTTATTAGTATCTGATAGCATCCTAATACATGAGCAACAAGATAAAAGTATATAGGCTAAGCATTACATTTAAGAATACTTACACAATTCTTGAGTTTTAAGTCACCTCCGTGCAACAGAAGAAGTTGGATGAGCTTGAAGCGATTCAGTCTGACCGCATCATGTAGTGGCGTGTCACCCTCCTGATGCAGAATGACATTTAAAGTTACCATTAACGTGTTAATTAACTTTATTTAATGACTGTGTTGCCAAATTTCTTACTATGTCTTTTGCATTGATGTCTGCGCCACAGTGTATGAGATGTTCAGCACATTCATGGTGTCCTGTCCTGACCGCTACATGAAGGGGAGTGCTGCGAAGCTGAGGACGTCAAGTGTAACCGATAGAGACAGTATGTCAGACCACACCAGCTATATTATTAAAACAGATTTGCTGTCAAATAACTGTTTTTACCTTGTCTCTGGAATCCAGTTTTGCCCCATGATTAAGTAGTGCTTCCAGCACAGGCAAACTGCCACCACGACAAGCCCAGTGAACTTCAGTTGCTTGAAGCTAATTAAACGCATCCAAAAGAAAAAGATGATCCATTCATATTATGCAAATTAGAAGAATAGAATAGATGTATTACAGAGAAATGCATGCTGCTCATTTTTTAAAATTATTTATTTAAAAATACATTAAAAGTAAAACTCATACAATATCACCTCTTCCATAAAAACTAAGAAGTTTAGTGTAATCTTTTTTTATAATCCATTTTGTTAAAATATAAAAAACAAAACAAAATCGTGGTGCAACCAACATGTGATACTTCCATGAAATGTCAAGATCAATAAGGGTCAAAAATTATATTTATGAATTAATTCATAATATTTGTTGAAATACTTTTAAATGTATTTTTAAACTTTATGAGATATAATGATGTGAATTAAAGAATTAAGGAAAATGTTACTACTTTTTGCTTGGTTACACCAGTTGCATTTTTAGTCATTAAATTTAAACTTTTCTTGAAAATGGTATAAAAGAGTATATTTCTGTATTAGAAATTGTCACATGAATTTGAAGCTTATGTTTAAAATATTTTCTTTGTCTTGATCTTGTACACTCTTTCTCAAGTGTTAATGTGTGTTTGTATTCATAGAAAAATTCAATGCACAAATATACTTAAGTATTATGTAAACATTATTTAATACCTTGTCCTTATTTTCAATTGAAGCACCGGCCTCCAGCAGCGTTTGCACAATCTCCACGTTTGCTTGTGAGCAAGCTCTGTGCAAAGCTGTTCGGTTGAACTAGTAAAACAAAAAAAAAGTATATATATATATATATATATCCTTTACATTTAAGTGCTGTCAGCATGCCTTTTATTCAATATGTTGGGTAAACACTCACATTATCACAGGCATTTGGGTCTGCACCTCTGGTGAGGTAACTTTTGATCATTGGCAATTTGTTATCCAGCGCTGCCTTCAGAAAGTCATCCTCGTCAACAAAATCATTCTGTGAGACAATGAGATGATTACTTGAGGGGTTGAAATCTCATTAATAATGATTGCTTTGAAGTATGCTTACCACTATCTCTTGTTTAGGCCGTGTTTTGTAGACTGGTGTACTTGTTTTTATCTTCTGACTTTCTAGGAGGTCATTAGTACTGTCAGTCTGCAAAATCATTCAAATATGATAAAGAAAATGCACTTCTAATAACATATGCTTCATTAGGTATACAAATGAATGCTTAAGAAACCTATATCTTACATTAAGACCATTTAAAATGACTTCACTGTCACACTGGAGGTTATAGGCTTTCAGATGCTGTTCAACAGAGCTTTTGCATTCTTCAGAAGGATGCTGTGCTACATTGTCATCCTGCTCTTTGTTTCCACTTGTGATGTCTGTAACCTAAAATAACAAAATTAGAACACACATATTTTGTAGACCAAAGAAATAACCACTCAAAGAGATAGTTCACCTAAAATCATATTCATCTTCATGTCATTCCAAACCTGTATGACTGACTTTCTTTGGTGGTACACAAAAGAACAAATTCATTGACTGATCATCGAAAAAAGTAGATATTTCCCAAAATATTTCTGTGTTCCACCGTAGAAAGGCCTATGCAGGTTTGGAATGGCATGAGATTTTTGGGCGAACGATCCCTTTTAAAACACTAGTGGCCATTTTAAAACAGCAAAAGTTTTGTATAAATAGTCAAAAGAGGTTTTATATGTATATACAGTCTATCTCTATTCACATTTATTTAGCAATTGAAGTATTTTGAAGAGGATCTTGTTTTTAAATATTTCAAATAATATAATAAGTAGGCCTGCTATTATCTGTTTTTAAAGGTAACAGGAGCCCAGAACCTAAAAATCCAAGATGCACAAAATAAACTGAAATCTTGAGACAAAACCATCAAATGAAACTATTTAAAATGTATAATGGAAATCACTAAAAACTAACTGCTTTTTAAATAGACATTTAGAAATAGACATATAAGCCCTTACCAGCTCATCGTCCTGTAGGATTCCCATGACTTTCCTTGAAAATTCCTTGTGCCAAAATTAAAGCGTCCAAGCCAAGCATCACTTATATATGTGGTGGAGATCATGCTCCTGTTGTTCAACTGACTCCTCCCACCTCTGAGGTTTCCACGTCACTGTGATGTCAGATGCATTTCGAAGGGGGCTGAGGGTGAAAAAAACATTTTCAGAAGTCAGATGCCTTTGGGAACATTTGAAGGAATGGAAATGAAACCTGGGGAACTTGATGTGCCGCCATATAGGGCCCCCTGTCTATCCAAGGATGACTTACGGCTGACCACGAAGCCCAAGACACAGAACACCACTCCACATCACACACAAAGATGACAGGAATTGTTTATGAAGTGATATGGAGACTTATAACATCATAATCAGCTTTGACTGTCTCATATATTAAGGGAGTTGTCTTCGTTTATGAGGCTATTTTCTTCTTAGGTTTCATCACTTGCATTACTTCTGTTACGAGAGCAGGTAAAATTGTCGCACCCTGTGACTATTTTTAATTGAGCTGCCCATGAATCACTTACAGTAATGAGTCACATGGGTGGTTGTCTTGCATGGCAGCTGCTATTTTACTAGTTTTCCACATGTCCAGGGCCTATAAAACTATGAAATGATGCAGTAAAGATGTGAAGAATTTATCTATTAAAGTTAATATTTTTCAAGGCTTTCTTAAGTGCTGTGGGAGGCTACATACAGCATCTTTTAACAAGCAGAATGTTACACTGGTTAGACAGAGAGATATTTCCCTCCATAAAATCTAATATTTGTTTGCAGCATTAGCACCAAAATGAACAAATATTGCCAGTGGTGTCTAACATGCAACATAAGAGTGTTTTTGTTCATTTATTAATTGAAACTTCAGAATGCACTAGTATCAAGAAGTCAAGACACTGCAAGAAGTTAGCAGTGTTGCATATAGTGGCTTACAAAAATAGAAGTTAAAGAACATTTTCTCATTAACATGTTTCTAATAAAATAACTATCAAGAAAACAACTGGATAGATATATAAAATTATAATGTTTGTGAGACGGCTTTCAATCTAGGGGCATCAGTAGGTTTCTACAGAAAATTTGAGAAAAAAAATTATAATGAACATTTTAGGGCTGCCAAAGGCTGTAAAACTGTTCTGGAATTTTGGATTTTGCAATCAATATAAAATGTAACATGATGTTTTGTCAAAAAATAGGGTTGATAATTTAGTAATCCTGTAAATACATTTGTAAAAATACATAATGGAGACATTAATCAAAATCATTTCATTAATGAATCAAACAGAAGTTTTTTAAGCAAATGTTGATGAATTGTGAACCTCCTGCATCATTAGCAGGGTCTGGGATCCAAGCATCTACAGCCTTCCAATTCGGTCATTTATGATTAATGGAAGAATGATTTAAAACTGCATTTTAAGCATAATACGTGCATTGCATCTCTCAGAACAGGTCAAATACATTGATATGGGAATTATTCCAATGAGATAATAATGAGACTTTCTGTATTATGTAATATCTTGATAATGAATTTAGACCATAGGTCAGTAGGATATCTGATATGTGAAGCTTCCATGTTGTGTTTTTATCTGTCCTCTTACTAAGAGTGTTACGGAAATGCTTGTAAAAGATGATCTGTAACTAAACACATTGCCTGAATATCTATCAACCATTTCTGGAGCTTGTAACAGCCTCTACCTGCTCTTTTTAGACCACATGCAATGCTGTGAACAGGTTTTTTTTTAGTTTTATTTTTAGTAAAGAGACCACTTGAACTTATCTGTGGCTTAAAAAATTGTAATCAGTATTTTTGTCTGTAAATTATCTAAACATGAAATATGTAAATATGTTTAAAAAAATTTTTTTTTTTTTTGCAGTGTTGAGTGTGCCTCTAATCTGAAGGTATGTATCACATGTTCATGCTTTGAGTTTCAGTCAGGTGGTACTGTGACTGATTTATCTACTAAATGGCACGTGTGTTTCTGGAGCTTGTAACAGCCTCTACCTGCTCTTTTTAGACCTCAGGTCTGACAGTCACATGCAATGCTGTGAACAGGTTTTTTTTTTGTTTTATTTTTAGTAAAGAGACCACTTGAACTTATCTGTGGCTTAAAAAATTTTAATCAGTATTTTTGTCTGTAAATTATCTAAACATGAAATATGTAAATATGTTTAAAAATTTTTTTTTTTTTTGCAGTGTTGAGTGTGCCTCTAATCTGAAGGTATGTATCACATGTTCATGCTTTGAGTTTCAGTCAGGTGGTACTGTGACTGATTTATCTACTAAATGGCACGTGTGTGTTGAACTTGTCACCACGCAGCTCAGCATACCGTGAGCAATATTAATATGCAATATGAAATATGAACCTTGTGCTGACACATTTTTATGCACTAGGGCTACATCAAAGATGTGCCAGGCAAGTTTTCAAACCTTTCATCACATTGAGTGATAATATCATATGAAAATATTACTCAGTGTTGATGCATGAAGCTTAGCAGTCATATTACAGAAGAAAATAATTAAGCATTGAAATAATTGGCAGTGCAATTCATCTGCAAGCATTCAGTGTCCTTTACTACTCTCTTAAAACACTTTTCATGCTCTTGCTAGTAGTAGGCCTATAAGTTATCTAATAACAATGTATAACAGAGTGAACATAATATTTTTATGGCTAAGGCTACTTTTTATAGATAACAGTTGATCCTAAATACATAAATACAGCTTAATATTATTTAACTCTTTTTGTATAATTTTCAATATTTTCCTTTGCTTGGTTTTTATACCCACTGACAATGTAAAAAAGTATGAAATTAATTTTCACACAATAATAAATAAAACTGTGATCCTGGACCACAAATCCAATCATAAGGGTCAATTTTTTGAAATTGAGATTCATACAATATTCATACTGAATAAATAAGCTTTCCATTGATATATGGATTGTTAAGATAGGACAATATTTGGCCGAGATACTATTTGAAAATCTGGAATCTGAGGGTGCAAAAAAAATCTAAATATTGAGAAAATTGCCTTTAAAGTTGTCCAAATGAAGTCCTTAGCAATGCATATTAATAATCAAAAATTAAGTTTTGATATAGTTACGGTAGGAAATCTACTTTCCTTAATATCATAAGGATTTTTGGCATAAAAGAAAAATCGATAATTTTGACTCATACTCATACATATTGTTGACTATTGCTACAAATATACCCATGCTACTTATGACTGGTTTTGTGGTCCAGGGTCACAATTGTGTTTTTGGCCTGTCCCACCATAGAGGCCTTGACCTTCTTGACTGTTTCCAGCAATTAAACCACAATGTAAAAATTGAGTATCTATTGAATATCTATTGACCTGATATTCATATTTAGCTGTGTCCCACATTTTGCATGCAACCATTTTACAGCATTTATTTATTTGTTTGTTGGTTTGTTTCCTGTTATTCATTCATTCATTCATTCATTTATTTAAACCATATTTATGGAAAGTGCCCTGTAGTTATTTTATAATAATATGTACAATACATTTTGTATTGTATAATGTGTCTCAGATTTCTCATGTAGACCAGCTTTTCTATGTTTTATGTAACACGTATGTACATATTCATGCTATCCGATGGATGTAATTGTATTTTCACAGTGTGATCAGTGTGACTGATGTGAGGTGCTGAGTGAGCAGACAGCAGTGGGACTGGAATGTGTGGAATGCCTCCTAATGAGCTGAGCCGCTGAGAGGGATTCAGAACCCAATACATCTGAACCTTCTCCACAGAGTGCCAACAAGTAGTTAGTTAGGAAGAAGAGCAAAACATATGCTAATTTTTCTTTACTGCTTATTAATCTACCTGAAAATTTTCATCATTTGTAACTGTTCAGATCCTGAGATTTGATTATAGTTAATATTATAAACTATAATATTATAGTTAATAGAAAATTCTCAGTGTATTTTATATGTAATTGTAAAATTGTGTTAATTTATTTGAAGGAATTTGATTCATTCTCACATTTGTATCTCCATTATGGGCAGAGTGTATTTGTTTGATGCATTCATATAAAGTTAAGTTGCTTTTTGTCTAGTTCTTGTATAACACGTGTTTGCAACGTTGAGCAATGCAGTGCTGAAATTTGCGTGCTCACGAATCCTCTCATTATAACACACGAATTGTACACTGTAAAAAAAATTCCGTAAAATTTACGGTAAAAAAACGGCAGCTGTGGTTACCAAAATTTTACCGTAAAAAATACGGTAGCAACATTTTAGATTTTACGGTTTTAACTTAAATTTACAGTTAAATACCGTAATTTCATTAACTGATATAATGTTAATATACCAACCTATTGAAGTACTGAAATCTGTTTTGTACCTTTGTAATACACTGATAACCACCAAATGCAGGTGGTGATGAGAAAGTCGCATGATGAACCAAAGCCCATCACAAGCAGCTTTTAAATAATAACATATATAGAAGGTGCACAGCGTCATTCACACAAACACTAAACACCATCATGGTAACACACATGAAACTGAAATAATGCAATAAACATTCATTTAACAACATTAGGTGTAACACACAACCCTAATATACAAAACTGATAAGAAAAAACTAAGAAGAAACATAGTTATTTCAACAAAAAAAACATCAAATTTGAAATGTAACGCAGGGAATTCAGGGAATGTCAATTTACGGTTATTCACTGTAAATTATACGGTATTTTCATACTACCGTAAAATTTATGTCCAATACATGCAATGTCCAATACAGTTTTTCACCGTATATAGTAGAGGAATTTACCGTTAACCATTTAACAGGTTTTTACTGTAGCATTTTTACAGTCTTTTACCGTTAAATTCACGGTCATTTTTTACAGTGTAGACATTATGAAAGATTCATTATGCATATATGTATTCTGTTATAACAGAGATTTGTGAGATTGCGATGAACTTAGATGTATTTTAGATATTATAAATGCAGCGCTCTTTGCTGGCATTCTGCCATGCCAAAACATGCACGCAGCAGCCGCTTGCTTTAGTTAAAAATAACAGTGTTCTGTGAATGCTGATGCTTTAATAACAAATATTTATCGGGAGCGTGTATGCTGGGATATCACAAATTTCATGGAGGAAAAAAGTAATGTAACTAATTACTAATTACTTTTGAAATAAAGTAATCAGAACAGTAACGTGATTACTTTTAAAAGGAGTAATCAGTAATCAGTAATTTGATTACATTTTCAGAGTAACTTGCCCAACACTGCATCTGAGAATATGATGTGCACAATGAACATAAATTTATATGGTAAGATGGGTGAAGAAGCCCCCTTAAGAATAATGTGGATTTACTTTTAAATTAAAATATGAAAAGAGGGACAAGTATATACTTATACTTGATTGCAAATGATTGCAAAGATACTATTTAAACTGAACTGAGCTGAATGAAAACCCTTTATTTTGTGGAAAACGCCATGATCATAATTAGAGAAAAGCAATGATTGTAGCACGAAGAAAGATTACAACTAAAATTTCTGAAAGTTACAGCAGTCAAAAATTAGTAGGAAGTGTACAGGCCCTTGCTTTGAATAACTTCAACACATCTGTGGCCACAGGACATCACTAGTCTCTCACACTCTGCTGATGCGATCTTGGTCCACTCTTCTTCCAGTCTCTTCCACAGTTCGGTGACTGTAGTGGGTTTCTTAGTCATAACTTTGTCACCAAGGATTTTCCAGAGATTTTCAATCGGGTTTAGATCAGGACTTTTGGCTGGCCATTTTATTATTTCAATGTTTTCAGCTTCAAGGAACTGCTTTACCCATTTTGCAGTGAAAATTGCAGGCTGATTAGACGATGAACACAGGGAGGGAACCGTATGTTGCCGCAGGAAGTTCTGATAAACATTTGCATTCACTCTGCCATGTAGCTGTAAAAGAGGCCCAACTCCAACCATGACACTTCCTCCTCCTTATTTACACACTTTGGGTTCAGTCTTTCCCCAGTTTGACGACAAACATAGTTTCCCATTGGACCCAAATTAATTAAACTTGCTTTCATCATTGAAGTGAACTTTGGACCAGTTCTCTCTGTCCACACAACATGCTCCTCAGCAAAGGTTAGTCTAGCCTTTTGATTCTTTATGCTGATGAGAGGTTTGATCACTGCAGAGTGGGCTGTCAGTCCAAATTCTCTTAAACGTTGAGACACTGTATGCCAAGACTAAACTTACCCTGTTCAGCACTGAACTGGCAAGCAATTCCAGCTGCAGTGTTGAACCGATTGCCCATTGAGATTCTCTGCATTATCCTGTCCTTTCGTGCATTTGTGCAACCAGCTTTTTTGGGGGGACTTGAATGAGTTTTTGAATGAGTGACATTGTAAAGATGCAATATTCTAGAAATCACAGATTTGGAATGACCAACTTCTCTCGCTATGGCTGCTATTGGCCTTTATGGACAACCTGCTGTTGGAGGGTTTCAGTCACTTTAGAACGGCTCACCATCTTGCAAAATAAGTGAAAACTGGAAAGTTAGGCTGATAATTGAATAGGGTTTGTCAGATAATTAAGGAAATGACCAGAAGGTGCCAGATTAACACCAATAACTGGAGGTATCTCAAAAGTATTCTCTAATTTTGATGTGTTCTTTTTCAAATATCTCATTTAAGTTTTTTATACTGTGCTTCAGAATATACTTAACACATGAAATATGCTTAAAAAACTGCACTTTTACTCCTGTTAGGAGAACTTCAAATAGGACTAAGCAGTGACCTCGAAATCTAGGAAATTGTAGGTTATTCTCTAAATTTGATCTCCACTGTATATATTTATAAACTCTTCTGTTTGACATTTTATTTTGACAAAATATTAAATAATAACCCCATGTATTACAATTAGTATTAAAAAAAAAAAAAAAAGTTTCTAGAAACAACATGCCACTTGGGGCTGTCACGAATCCGGTCCGTGGACTTCCATCCGATCGCCACCAGAGGTCACTCGTCCATCCTTCTGCCTGTGTTTATTGGATTACCCCTCTTGTCAAGCCCTCTGGATACTGTTCGCCGATCGTAGACCCACGCTAGCCCAAGGAATATTCTTGGTCTTGCCTGTGCCATACCTGTTTGCCGTTGTTCGACCCTGCCTGTGTTTTCACTCTTGTGAATAAAAGCTTGCACATGAATCCGCACACCTCTCATCTCATCAGCCCCGTTACAGAATACTCGGCCATACAAGGACCCAGCAGTTTTTCTGAAGAACATTGGCCAGGTATGGACACGGCAAGGATTTTGTTAGCCCTTAGACAGGGTCCGCGATCGCTGGAGAACTATGTTCGTGAATTTTTAGTC
>NW_015641008.1:571224-571513 GCF_001515625.1 Sinocyclocheilus rhinocerous
ATTTCCTGATGGTACTGCTGTAGAACCTCCAGAGGTGGCAGCATCCGCTAGAGAACCTCCAGAGGTGTCAGTAGTATCCGTCTGTGAATCCTTGCCCTGTCCTGTCACGGCTATGGAGGCCATCTGTGAACTCTTTGCCTGTCCTGTCACGGCTATGGAGGCCGTCTGCGAAGCCTCATCCTGTCCTGTCACGGCTATAGCGGCCATCTCTGAACTCTTTGCCTGTCCTGTCACGGCTATGGAGGCCGTCTGTGAATCCTCGTCCTGTCCTGTCACGGCTATGGAGGCC
>NW_015641008.1:571583-575185 GCF_001515625.1 Sinocyclocheilus rhinocerous
GTGTTGCCTTGTTGTCTGTTTCCTGACCTTCTGCCTGTGTTTATTGGATTACCCCTCTTGTCAAGCCCTCTGGATACTGTTCGCCGATCGTAGACCCACGCTAGCCCAAGGAATATTCTTGGTCTTGCCTGTGCCATACCTGTTTGCCGTTGTTCGACCCTGTCTGTGTTTTTTGACCACGTCTCTTGTGAATAAAAGCTTGCACATGGATCCGCACGCCTCTCGTCTCGTCAGCCCCGTTACAAGGGCCTTCTGTGCCAATTGAGCTAATCTTACCACAAGAGTCTAATTTTATCTTTTTGCTTCAAAATAAAAACTTTAATTTTTACTTCACAAATCTAAAAACATTGATGTGTCCACAGACACCAACATGTGTAGCGAATCAGCTCATGGGGAAATATGAATAATTAATCATAACTAGTTATAATTAATTATAAATATTTAGATCCGCTGTAGATATTTACTTGACCTCTCAGTTTGATTGGTCCAGACGCTACACATGTTTGGTATTGAACATAATACAATGTTATAAGTCACCATTTTCCAGAGACACAAAATGTAACCAAATCTCACAAACGTTGATATTCAGATGAAATGACAAAATTAAAAATAGCGTAGCCATTCATCAAAAATGCTGACATGAGATTTTGTGCAATTTATGGTTAAGGCATCTTACCCCATCTTACCCTGTATTTCCATTTTTTCATTGAAATTTTCATTTTATTTTTACTAGCATTAATATTATTTAAAACTTTAAAATATATTTAAAACATCACCTCATTATTCCAAACATATGTTTATTTTTATGTTTTTTTTCTACATAGCATATAACATAGCCTGATTAGTCATTTGAGGGAAGATGTTTGTGCATACGTTTTTTTTTGTTTGTTTTTTTAGGCTAAGGAGGCTAATGTAACATTATCATTCATGCCGCTCCTTATTAATGCAACCCTGTCTGACATGAACTGCAAGTCACATGTTAACGGCAGGTACCTGTCTTGAATAGGTCCATACGGACAGGGCTACCTGCCACACTTGTGTCTTCATTGATAAACTGGTTCTAAACTGTTACTGGACTAGTTGGTAATTGAAAGCTGTGCCCTAGTTTGTGTCCAATCAGAGACAATCTGCCATGGAATGAATAAAACAGCAATGCGTAAACAAGAACTGGAAAGTCCTCCGCCCCCTTCCCCATATCATCTCAAATGAAAGCAGTTCCGTATTCTGTGCCGCTACTACAACCATCACTTTCAACAGTCCAAATTCGTTCAAGCCTGTTTGTAAAAATCAATGCGCATCATCAACATGGACCCATGATGTGAAGGTAAGAGATGGTCGTTACTGTCTGACTGCAGCTCTGTGTCGTTTTCACGCTCTCCCTTCATCGTAAAGTTTCGGGTAGGATGGGAATGCGGTCTCGTGTCATATATCAAGTTCGTCAGCATGTCTGTGTCTCTGTAGCATAGGCTACTAGTTGTGAGGGTACAGCTGGTTATTTAGTGCACACTGATGACCGATAAAACACTCGCCTCTCGTTTACGGAAAGTGACACTTGTACAAATGGCAGCAAGTTAAATCGAGTGCGGCACTGATCGCACGTTATTCGTTATTGAGGTATACGCAGCGCAGGGTTTTACAGGAAGATGACGCACAGAATGACACAGACGATGGCCAAGTAGGGATAAACCCAATAGTTTTGACTTAAAAAAACAATTATATTGTCGTGAGGATGTCACGATAAGCGACGTAGCTGATGAGGACCAACTACATTTGGAGTATAGATCATATATAATAAAACCACATTGGATCTGTTTGTCAACACCTTTCATTTAAGTCTGATCGCAACATAAGATAAGGGACGTTATAAAAACTAATATAAAATAAGACAAAATGCTATGTTCACAGGCCCAAATTTTGTGTCGGTTGATAGCTACTTATTATACCAAATAATACGAGTCCCCCACTTTATACATGATTTTTTGTAAGGATAAAAGTAGTTACACATTTATTGAATGAGTTATATATGTCATTTTCGAAGCCGCTGTACATTAATCCAATGGTTTCGTTTTGAAGATCGTGGGCGGGGCTTAACGCGTATGTGTCATGATGCACCTGTAGACAAGTTCAAGTTTCGGAAATATTAAAGGTACACTCAATAAATATCTCTAATAGTAATATATTAACTTTCAGCAAGTGCTCTATACAAAACATAAACATAAAAGCATCTAAGAACAGCCAGACGATATGTGACCCCGGACTACAAAACCAGTCATAAGCAGCACTGATATATTTGTAGCAATAGCCAACAATACATTGTATGGGTCAAAATGATAGATTTTTCTTTTATGCAAAAAATCATTAGGATATTAAGTAGAGATCATGTTCCATGAAGATATTTTGTAAATTTCCTACCGCATAAAAACATAGTAATTTTTGTTTAGTAATATGCATTGCTAAGAACTTAATTCGGACAACTTTAAAGGCGATTTTCTCAATATTTAGATTTTTTGGATTCCAGATTGGATTCCAGATTTTCAAATAGTTGTATCTCGGCCAGATATTGTCCTATCTTAACAAACCATTCATCGATGGAAAGCTTATTTATTTATAATGAATAAATCTCAATTTTAAAAAAATTGACCCTTATGACTGGTTTTGTGGTCCAGGGTCACATATGACAACAAACACAACATATTACTTTATTAAAGGCAATAGCATAGTCTAGAGCAGTGGTTTTCAATCCTAGTCCTGGGGACCTACCGCTCTGCACATTTTGTGTGTCTTCCTTATTTAACACACTTGATTCAGATCATCAGTTCATCAGGTGAAAGTTCCATGCACTGAACTCAGTGCCTGCGTCCCAATGTGCGTACTATCCATCCTAAATTCTACGTGATATTAGTAATTTTCAATAATATTTAGGGCAGATAGGGTGGATAGTATGCTCATTGGGACGCAGGGCGTGTGTCAGATAGACTAACAGAGACATACAAAATGTGCAGGGTGGTGGGTTTGGATTGAAAACCACTGGTCTAGGGCAGTGGTTCTCAAACCTGTCCTGGAGTACCCATTTTGTATGTCTCCCTCATCTATCACACCTGATTCAACTCATCAGCTCATTAGTGGAGACTGCAAGACCTGAAGTGGGTGTGTCACATATAGGGAAACATACAAAATGTGCAGTGCTGGGGGTACTTCATGGAGATGTTTGAGAACCACTGGTCTAGAGTGCCCCTGCGTCTCAATGTTCATACTATCCATCCTAAATAGTATGTGAGATTAGAATAAGTGTGTCCCAAAGCATAGTATGTTGAAAAGAGTATGCCAAAAGTCCCCGGATGGTCTACTATTTCAGGTCGATTTTTGAAGTGTGGATCCGTGCACACTCTAATGGCTAATATTGCCCACAATCCATTGCGCTTTGGTGAAGGATTCTGTCAAGAACTGCAAACACGAATAAAACGCGTTAAAAACTACAAACATGGCAGATGTGCGCGACCGGCGGTTAGGTAGAGAGGCTTAGAAAAAGGGGTTTGAGTTACTAATATTCAACATTTAACCTGGTAAAAAAATATGTATTTAATGTTATCTGTGTTATATTT
>NW_015641008.1:575407-575572 GCF_001515625.1 Sinocyclocheilus rhinocerous
GGGTGCCCAATGGAGGGCCAGTGTCCTGCAGAGTTTAGCTCCAACTTGCCTCAACACACCTGCTGGGAAGGCTGGGAAGTGCCTAGTAAGAGCTTGATTAGCTGGTTCAGGTGTGCCTAATTGGGGTTGGATCTAAACTCTGCAGGACATCGGCCCTCCAGGACT
>NW_015641008.1:578873-579405 GCF_001515625.1 Sinocyclocheilus rhinocerous
TTAAAAACTACAAACATGGCGGATGTGCGCGACCGGCGGTTAGGTAGAGAGGCTTAGAAAAAGGGGTTTGAGTTACTAATATTCAACATTTAACCTGGTAAAAAAATATGTATTTAATGTTATCTGTGTTATATTTAATCTGCAACAGCAATGTAAACTTTTATAAACATCCGTTTGGTCGTTTACTTTTAAATGCATAATTATGCATAAAATGTGAGCAGAGTTCTCGGCATGAAAGACCCGCGACTGGCAGATCAATGTGCTACTTCTTTTCTCTCCAATACGGTAGGAAGTTAAATGAAATGCAATATGGAGGATGTTAACTGTGACAAGATGATTGACAGGCCAGTTCACAGTGACAGGGTGTGTGTACTATGCGACAGAGCGGTCCGTTAAAGACGCAATTGTATGACGTGATAGTATGTCCCAAAGCTTGCGTACTCTTCTACTACACACTCAAAAAAGTGTGTACTTTTTCTTCACCAAAAGAGTACATACTTTAAGGGCGTAGTATAAGTAGGCACATTGAGAC
>NW_015641008.1:581605-586576 GCF_001515625.1 Sinocyclocheilus rhinocerous
AAACATTTGGGGGGGGGGGATTAAACTTTTGAAATGTTCTTTTCGCTTTAAAAACCAGGGGACATTCTCTTTGGTACTTATTTCACCGACTTACCTAACGTCCTACTGCAAGATTAAAACATTTCTTACCAATAAAGCTCATATGACAATAAATATGGCACATGACACTGCTTTGACACAAGGTTTCCATGCAGACAGATAAATAGAAATAAATCAGCAGTCTACTTAGACCAAAGGGATGCTTCAGTAGTAACAAATGGCATTATACTAAATTCATATAAAACTTGTTCAAGTGTAAATTTGTACAATAAAAAACAAGACGCAGATCATGCAGTAAAACAGCTATCCAAATATAGCAAGCATACCATGCATCAGTATGTCACTGGCGAAGGAAACCCCTTTTGACCTTTCCTGGACTGCACCGCCGCACTGCGATGATTGCCGTTTGATTGCGATACACCAGCAGACTTTTTCCCATCTCCTTAAAATGTAAACAGTGCAGAATATTGCTGACACATCACATCGCCCTGCTATTGTTGCCATCTACCGCAAGGCAAAGAGCCAGTGAGCTACTCAGAGGCCGTGTGCTCCTCTCCTCTCGGTTTGGAAGTCCTGTTCTGCTACTTGATTTGGAATCTGTAATAGAGGCCAGAGGTCACGTGCACGATGAGAATTGCATACCTGATTGTGCCGTCGATGCGATAAGTGAGGAATGGCTTTTCTATGGGTCTAAAAGTCTTGGGACACAATCCTTGTCGTTTTGGCACCAGCACTTGCTCGAAAACAAACATCCCTAGCTTTTCTACAAGCTATTCCTACAGAGATCCACGACAGCAAAGCACTTCCCACTCCGGAGCTCCCGCCGCAACTCCTCTTCTCTCACGAACGGAATGTGTGTTGACGTCTCTCACAGGTCCACCATCGAACTCTTGGCCAAGTCCTTAGTTCCCTGGAGAATTCTCTTCATATGACCCACCTTCGAGATCCCCAGATCCTAGAGGAAGCAGACAAACAGAAGTGCACTCAGAACGAGGCGTTTCCAGAGCTCACACCTTCAGGAGTTCAGCTCACGTCAAAAAGTTATGTATAAGTTGTTGCATTTTTGTACTCTTTACTTGTTGCATTTAATTACTCTTTGATTCTTTTGGATTTTTGTTTTGCGGAATAAAACACTTTTATTGCACTATTGATACCATACACCAACTAAGCTTCAGTTTAACCCAAGTTTAAACCAAGTGTTTTCAAAGCATTTTATTTTAGTGTCTTTGCTACACACGTTACAAATTATGCATAATAACAAGCAACCAATCCTAAAGCACCTAACCCTAAAGCTATAGTACAGGGATCCTCAAATCTGGCCCACAAGATCCACTTTCCTGCAGAGTTTAGCACTAACCCTAATCAAACACACCTGAGCATGCTAATCAATAATGTCTTCAGTATCATTAGAAAATAAATCACAGGTGAGTTTGATCAGGGTTGGAGCTAAACTCTGCAGCGCATTGGCCCTCCAATGCAAGATTTGAGGAACCCTGATGTACAATCAACCAACATAAAGACAATGAGCATGAATGGAAAAATAAAAGTCCAAACAAACAGGTTACACCACAGATCAAGGATAACGTAGTCACATACCGTGTACTAGCGCAAACCACCAAATCCTGTACTGACCATTATATGTGTCATATGAGTAGTAGTAGTAGTAGAAAAATAGACAGAAAAAGACAGAAAAACAGACCTGAAATGAAAACAAACCGCTTCACTGTGCTTTTATAAAAATACTTCATTAGGCCAGTAGGTGTCAGTATAAAATCCAAAATCACTGGTGTTTTTGGAATAAATAAGAGTGAGCATAAACAACAGCTACAGCGTTTTACTTTCTGCAGTGCACAATAAAACCTGTGCAAAAAGTATCATGAGAGCAAAGTTTTCATCAGTTGCACCCTTGGAAATCCTTTATTCCGAAGGGCCCTTTGAAGTGGCCAGTTTTGAGTACTTTAGTTTAGAATGCCCTTCAATATGGCGGCCATGACTCCAGAGTGCCCTTATGGTTAAGGCTAGAATGGATACAGCAAAAGCTACTGGGCAGGTGCACATCAATACAGCGTCATTTTTCTCACACTGTACAACAATACAGTAATTACTGTTTTTGCATTATTTTAAGGGGTAGGTTTAGAGTTGGGGTAGGTGTAGACGTTAATAAAACAATCTAATAGGTAGAAAATGTAATTTATTTTTAGCTTCCGGTTTTTGCTGCATCCCTTCTAGCCACAACCCTTGACTATGGCTGAAGGTCACATGACTGTAATAATGACAACGTGGTGAATATTCATACTATATAGAACAGTGGTTCCCCATTACGGTCTGGCGACCCACCACTCTGCACTTT
Source organism: Sinocyclocheilus rhinocerous (assembly GCF_001515625.1). Classification (NCBI taxonomy): domain Eukaryota; kingdom Metazoa; phylum Chordata; class Actinopteri; order Cypriniformes; family Cyprinidae; genus Sinocyclocheilus; species Sinocyclocheilus rhinocerous. The sequence goes on from NW_015641008.1 coordinate 583,995, forward strand.
TTGTATGTCTGTCTAAAACACACCTGCTTCAGATCATGAGCTTGTTAGTAGAGATTTCTATGAGTGTTCCAATAGGAAGTGAGCATCCCTATGCCTTGCTCACTCCAAAGGGAAGAGCCATTGAAGTAGGGACTTTGGAGAGAGCAGGGGACATCCGTGTCATAATAAAGCCATTTGGAAGGCCCTTGGCGAAGGGAGCAATGAAAGACAATGTAATTTGCTTATTATCTTCACCTGGAATGTTACAGCATTATTATTATTGCTGTTAATATGTTACAAATAAATATACATTTAATAATGAAGTTTTTAAAATATGCTTTATGTGTGTGTGTGTATGTGTGTGTGTTCCCTATGCTATAAAGCTTGCCATCTCTTCTTTGAACTCTTTGAACCACATTTACCCAACGCATCTACTATTAAACATATTTCTTACTTATGAAACTTATTTAAACTATTTAAACTTTACATGGCAAAATGTGTGTAATATATCACAGCAAAGCCAAACTACTTGAATTATTCATAAACGGTTAGGTAACACTTACAGTAAGGTCCAATTCGTTAACATTGCATTAGTTAACATGAACGGTTTGAATCAGACTCACTGACTCTCTGAATCATTCAGAGGCTTTATTGAATCCTCAGCTGACTCATTGATCACTTCAAGCATTTTCGTAATGTCCAATTTGAAATAACCTGTGGCTTAGTATTGAGGTTCGATTGTAACGTAATAAATTATATGGGAAACTTTGTATGAGAGTAAAACTGAGATTTATGTATTTATTTACAAAAAGGCAAAAAATCTTCTTGGTTGCACTTCATTTTAATAGTCTACTTTAGACATTTTACTAATAAGTAACTACATGTTAACTAATTTATTGAAGTAATAGTAGACTAATAGGTTAGGAATAGTGGAATAAGTTGAAGTACTTGCAAAGTTACTTACAGTCCGTAGAATATCTTTTGTGGGACCGTCAAATAAAGTGTTAACAATATTACACAGACAGTCTACTAACTACTCTAATGACTGGTAGTTGACATGTAGTTAGTAATTTGACTATAAAAATAAAGTGTTACCATATTCTTAAAAAACAGAGTGACATTTATATGGGATAAATACAATGAGGATTGCTACATTGACAGCTTTTGTCTCTTAAGGTGTTCCTGACTGTAAAGTATTATGTATAGAGAATGTACAAGGAATAGTGAGCCCATGTGGTGAGCCTGTGAGACCCTGATGAGTGCCATCCTCCTCCATCACACAGACACTTTGTGTCATTGGCTCTCAGCAGTGGCCAATCTGCCTGTAATTACTCTCCTCTGCTGCAGGGCTCTCTTCCTGCTTCACCATGGCTAAACTGATTAGTAATCTAAGAGCTTAGATCACTAATTAGATTACTAATCACTAAACTGATTAGTAATCTAAGTTTGATTGGTGGAGCTAATTGAAAAGAAATGATCACGCATCATTATTGAGTACAACAGCTGTATAGAGAGTTTACACTGGGGGCTTGGCTCTAAAGGACACCAAAGAGTTTCATTATGTGACTTGAGGTAATGCCTCAAGAAAAGTAACACCATTGTGCCCTTATGTTATTTAAGAGATGTCAGCTCCTGGCTGTTTGCGAACATTACAGAATTACTCCACTTGATCCCAGCAGAGCGGCTGCATTACAAATAAAACTATTCTGTGAGTGAGCCATCCTCCTTGCTGCTTTATGCATGAAGAGCAAGACCACAATGCCTGAATAATTCCCTCTCCATACATCAACACTTCCAAGGTTGATTTATTCTGTTCTGCTTAAAGCTCAAAGCTACTCAAAGAAGTGAACAGCAAAGAAAAATCACACCGTCGTTCTTTAATCTATGTTTTAACTGAGCTTTATCTGATATTATGTCATTGTAATAGTTCACTGTAATTATGTGCCTCATGCAGCATCCCTCCTACAGTTTATTATGATTTCTTGAGATGTAGTACACACTTAATGGAAGCCTACAATGTTTTATAGTGCTGTATGCTGTTACTCCGTGACTGCATGCCAACAGTTAAACAGACTGGAAAATAAGAAATGGCTTCAAATAATTCAAAATGACCTTAACCAAACCCTCCATATTTGATAAATGCATATTGCTAATAGCCTGGAACAAAGATATGGAGACGAAAGCCTGATCTTGCTCATGAGTGAAATGCCATGCGGTTTTCTATTTGAAAATGACGAAACATTTTAGAATTAGTTTTTTTTTTTTGTAATCTTTAAAGTTTAAGTTTAGAGAACTTTGCAGTGATTGCATTGTGCCTTAATTTGAACAATCTTCTGTTTATTTGACCTTCATGTCATCTTATTTTTTCTATAAGCCATAAACAATCCGAATATATCTGTCACGCCCCTGGACTCATTGTGTTGTGTTTTCCCTCCCCAGGTGTGCCGTGTTTCAGTTAATTAGTCATTCCATACACCTGTGTTCCCCTAATTGCCCAGTGTTTATTAGCCCCAGTCTGTGCTGTCTGTCTTGGTCTGAGATTGAACGTCAAACCCTGTGTTTCCTGTGTTCCTGTCTGCCCCGAGTATTCCCTTGGATATTTG
>NW_015641008.1:587332-600258 GCF_001515625.1 Sinocyclocheilus rhinocerous
AACAGCTACAGCGTTTTACTTTCTGCAGTGCACAATAAAACCTGTGCAAAAAGTATCATGAGAGCAAAGTTTTCATCAGTTGCACCCTTGGAAATCCTTTATTCCGAAGGGCCCTTTGAAGTGGCCAGTTTTGAGTACTTTAGTTTAGAATGCCCTTCAATATGGCGGCCATGACTCCAGAGTGCCCTTATGGTTAAGGCTAGAATGGATACAGCAAAAGCTACTGGGCAGGTGCACATCAATACAGCGTCATTTTTCTCACACTGTACAACAATACAGTAATTACTGTTTTTGCATTATTTTAAGGGGTAGGTTTAGAGTTGGGGTAGGTGTAGACGTTAATAAAACAATCTAATAGGTAGAAAATGTAATTTATTTTTAGCTTCCGGTTTTTGCTGCATCCCTTCTAGCCACAACCCTTGACTATGGCTGAAGGTCACATGACTGTAATAATGACAACGTGGTGAATATTCATACTATATAGAACAGTGGTTCCCCATTACGGTCTGGCGACCCACCACTCTGCACTTTTTGTATGTCTGTCTAAAACACACCTGCTTCAGATCATGAGCTTGTTAGTAGAGATTTCTATGAGTGTTCCAATAGGAAGTGAGCATCCCTATGCCTTGCTCACTCCAAAGGGAAGAGCCATTGAAGTAGGGACTTTGGAGAGAGCAGGGGACATCCGTGTCATAATAAAGCCATTTGGAAGGCCCTTGGCGAAGGGAGCAATGAAAGACAATGTAATTTGCTTATTATCTTCACCTGGAATGTTACAGCATTATTATTATTGCTGTTAATATGTTACAAATAAATATACATTTAATAATGAAGTTTTTAAAATATGCTTTATGTGTGTGTGTGTATGTGTGTGTGTTCCCTATGCTATAAAGCTTGCCATCTCTTCTTTGAACCCTGCAGGTCACATTTACCCAACGCATCTACTATTAAACATATTTCTTACTTATGAAACTTATTTAAACTTAATATGAATTTTGTGTCATATATCATAACAAAACACCTTGAATTATTCTGTTAACCCGTTACGTTAACCCAAACTCTCCTCCTTTAAAATCATGAGGATACCAACTTGGATTACATGACCATAAATTATAGACCATCGGACTTGTGAAAGGGCCCTTCATGGAGGGATTGAGGTGTTCACTTTCGTTTGGAATGCCCTAACAAATGGCATCCCCTTCCAAAAGTGCCCTTTAAGGGTGCAATAGCATTTGGAATTCGCCTTGTGTCAGCCAGGACTGGAATTGAGAACCACTGATTTTTAATGGTGACTAAATAAGAAATTCAAAAGAAGTACCTACTGAGAGAGAACGATTTCAAACGCAGCCTTACTGAATGCACCTTTAACAAACAAAGATTATAGGCTAATGTTACACAAAAAGACAAAGCAATAAAAGTAAAAAAAAAAAAAAAAACATCTTTTCAACAACTTTCAATGATTTAAAAATGTTTATATAAAGCATGATTGTTTTATCCACATCCACAGGTCTGTCTTAAGGGCATGTTTAATTTTCCATGATGTCATGAAGGAAGAGAAGGCCAGGGGCCCTTCAGCAGAATACTGCAGTTGAGCTACAGAGTGGCTGAAGCTGCATTCCACTTCATCCTTACACCATCTGTTTTTCCTTCATCCCTCCTTTGGTAACTTGACAATGACATCACATAGGAAACACCTGGTGAGGGACTTAAACCATTTCATCACCTGTTATATCTGTAAAGGGTACTTGATCAAGCCCACTACTGTGACAGAGTGCCTACACACCTGTAAGTATCTACAGTCTCTATGAGAATTTAATGAAAATTTTAATGATGATTTAGCAGTGGTTTTCAGCCGGTGGGCTCTGACCCAAAAATGATCTGTTCTAATAGTGTCACGGACAGCACGTGGAAAAAAAGCAATGCTAATTTCAAGTAATAAAATGTAATTATCCATACAAAGTTAGGGTAGCAGAGTAAGGAAATAACTTTACATATCTGTAATTGTTAAATGTTTAATATATGAATCAATGTGTCCAACCAAACTACTGTACTTTAGTGCAGACCTACCAGTTTCACTGATACACTATTTAGACCAGTGTTTGTTGCATGTATTTAAGCTGATAAATCCCACTACTGCTGTTGTTAATGATTTTTAGGGACAATTAATTTTATAATGCTTGATTAGGCACATATGTATTTCCACAGAGAGTATGCGAACATCAGGATCTAGTGTTAATTAATAGTCATTTCATTGTCAGGTGTAAGTGACCTACTTTCCTTTTTGCATTATATTGGTACGGCAAACCAGATGTGAAATCTCCCTCATTTTTAAGATACATGACCAACACACTGTCACTGTCATCTGTAGATCAGTCACCATGACAACAGATATTCTCCTCAAGCATCAATTTTCACACAAAATATTTCACACAAAATATTTTCTTAATGGAATTAGTTTGCAATGTGTGCTTTATTGTTTGATTGCGGCATATGAAATGTACAGTAAACCATGAGAAAGTTCAATAGTAAAATTTATTATTATTTATATTATTTGATATTTATTTTAATCATTTTTTGCTTATATTTATTGTTAATTAATGCCATAAAAGTAATTTCATATCTTGAATGTACTAGGCATTTGTTTTAGTATACACTGTATTTTGTATTGCCACCTGCCCAACTTATTACACATGATGACCTGATTGTGTCGTGCATCAATGTCAGTGTGTAATATGTGTGGGCAGTGGCTATTTTTTCCCCATGCACTCACTCATGAGGTAAAGCAGTTTGAAATAGTTTATGTGTGTTGATAGCTTTGTATGTGTGTATTTACAGAGCAATAAGGTAATGAGTGTTGCTATAATTTTGCCGGTGGAAAATTATAGGTGTTTTACTGGCCATGGCCAAGCAAAGCCAGCTAAAGCTTTATCTAAATGCCAGTTTGTAAGACTTGGTTTTAATTGTAGTCTGTGGTCATTCTTGCAGGGAATTTCAACTGTGAAATTTGACATTAAAAATTATTGTAATTTTAACAGTAAGAAACTGTAAAAATGTTACAGTAAAATGTAATTGGTAAATGGGAAGTTCTCTTGCTATATATGGTGAAAATCTGTAATGGATACAATAGGACATCAAATATGGTAAAGCAATGCAAAATTTATAGTTTTTAGAAGTAAAAAAAGAACAAGTCATTTTATTACTTGGATGACTTGTTCAAGCAATGGTTCCCAACCCAGGTCCTGGAGGCACCCCAAAACTGCACGTTTTGCTTGTCTCCTTAATCAAACACACCTGATTCAGGTCATTAGCTCATTAGTAAAGACTCCAAGACCTGAAATTGGTGTGTCAGAGGCTGCGTTTACACTTGGGATTAACATGCAACCTGTATCCGGATGTTGTCCACATACACATTGAAAAGACAAGTGTAAACGCGCTTCTGATCGGAATGTTATCTGATCAGCGTGTCCTGGTCCAGAGGTAGTAGAGGACGCATTGTGATCGGATCTCAGTGTAATGTAAACGCAATCCAGCCATCGTGTCTGCATCTGCATTCTATGGTCTGCATTCGCAGGTCGACATCACGCAAAACCCCGCCCCCTCTCTCCCGAACGGTCACAAGAAAGACGGAGAACGCCCATGTGGAGCCCTAGTGAGTTTGATTTGTAAAATGTCCCGCGACGGAAAATGCTTTTCAACAGAAAGCCCAACACATTAGGTTGACTTTGCACTGGGCCATTCTCGGCAAACTTATTTAAATATTGCGCGGGAAAGACAGATCCGATCGGTTATCCAGATAGAGATCTCAGCTGATGTTGCCAAGTGTAAACGCGCCGTGTTCTGATTGACTGATGGTCCGATCTGCTTGATCGGATCACGGTGATCGCATGTTAATGCAGTGTAAACGCAGCCAGAGAAAGGAGACATGCAAAATGTGCAGTATTGAGGTGCCTCCAGGACCAGGGTTGGGAACAGCTGACTTATAGGACGATGAAAATTATTTTTTTCATTTCATTTTACACAAATGTTGTTACTGTATTTTTACAGTGAAGTTGCCACAGCTGCTGTTTTTTTTTTTTTATTGTAAATTTCACAGATTTTTACTGTTATTTAAGTATAATTTCTTTTTTTCTGCTTTTGTATAGTTTGTAAAAGCTGTATAGTCCAGCATTTTGAGGACAGCAATGATTGCCCAAAATGTGGTATCCAGGTTCATGAAACAAATCCCTTGGAGATGTTAAGGTAAACCACACTGGTCCATGATATCCTACTACTAATTCAAAACCCCTTCAGCAAATCCGCTTCAAGTGGTCTGGGATCAGACTCAGTGTAGCATTGTAGAGCACACAACAATACAAGCCAAGATAAGGATTAATGAGATTAATCTATTTGATTTTGAAGAAATCTGGAACAAAATCTAATAGCTTTTCCATAAAAGGTCTGAGAGATTTGTTACCCACAGTTGCCTGGTTTTGAGCAGTGTGGGGTCATAAAGTGGCAGTGAATTTGATCCTGGTTGGGAGGCATTCCAAGCAACTGCCAGACTATGTTCTGGAGCCAGAGTGTCAGCTGTGAGACTAACCCTGCACAGTATTGCCTCTCCACACCAGTGATACATCTCCACCCCAACACCAGACAGAATGATAACATGATAACAAGAGCGTAGAGCAGCATTAACCTGAACCTGCTAACAGACGTGACAGCGACATTAGCATGGCTGGTGTTCTGGTAGCTCACATTTCTGTGTATTTCTTTTCTCCAAAGGCTCGACAACACTCTAGAAGAAGTCATTTTCAAACTTGTGCCTGGTCTTAGAGAAAGTATGTATTTTGCCATTTGAAGTAACTCTTGTGTCATTTATAAATACCATATATCAACTGGCATTTAATTAACTTTTTCATTTCTTCCAGAGGAACAGCAGCAAGAGATTGAATTCTGGAGAAGAAACAAAGTGAAAGAAAGTCCTGATGGTAAATGACTCAAACAGTGAAATGATCTACAACTGCACTCACCTGATAAACATGTTAACTCAAAGCTTCACCATTTTAAAGGAATAGTTCACCTGAAAATGAAAATTGTGTCATTCTGTTTTCGATTCAAACCTGAAAGAAAAGTGAGAGAATTTGAGCAGAATGTTGACTCTGCTGTTTTCCATATGAAAGTGAGTGGAGACCATGAACTTCTGAAAATGAAAGAAAACAAAAAGCATTTAAAAAATATCCCAAATAGGCTAGGGATAGAACACACAGGTTATATGAACTATTGTTATGATACATTTATGCTGTCCTTTTTGCTGCTTAAAAGCTCCTGGTCAAAATTAATTTTCTTTGTATAGAAAAAAAGAACAGCAAGAAAATTCGACCTATCATCTCCTTTTGTGGTTTACAGAAGAAAGAAATATGGGTGTGGAATAGCAGAAGACTCAGTAAATAATGACAGACCTTTTGGTTTTGGCTGAACTATCCCTTTAATCTCACACATTAGACTCTCCTGGTTATGAGTCCTGCTATGGGCCAGGTTACTCTACTGTATCAGCATTTAAACTTCTTTCATCAGACTTTTGGTATCACTTTTGTTCCTTATCAAGTAATGTCTTCACAGCTCAAATGAATCTACCACACTCTGTTCCACTGACCTTGACTCAAGAGGTGGTGGGTATAAGATGTGAGTCATCAGTATAGATGTATCTGTGTCACTTTGCTCCCTTGACTCCAGAGAGAACTACGACAGAGTCACTCTGTACAACTGTTTTATACAATTACAACTGTAAAGATAAGCACTGAAATTTTAAAACTGATAGACTTTAATGGATATATGGCTTTGCAGAACGCTTGACTCGTATGACCAAATTTAGACATAATGTGGCATTTTAGACAAACACCTTTTTATTTACAATAAAACAATGTAAATAAAATGTAAATAATTGTGCTATATAAATAATTGTAAGATAAAGGCAACTATCTAGTTAAGTTTTTTTTTTTTTTTTTTTCCTTTCAAATTACAAATTGTCTAATTGACAAAAAAAATCTGCCGTGGTAAAATAAATTTATTTCTTTTTCTTTTTTTCAGAGTGCCGTCAAATTAATTTTATTAAGTAACACTGGTCAGCAAGTTAGAATGTGCTCTCACGCGGATTTATGTTACAAGATGACTTAATTTCTGCCTTAAGACCAAATTGAATGATGGTGAAGACACACAAGAACATGCCGTTCATTTGTTTTTCTACATCATATCAGTAGTAAAATTACATGGCCTTATTTGTTTGGGATGCCCCATTTAGTTAAATTATGTTTTGTGTGATTTGTTGGAATGTATGAGTTTTTTGTTTGTGTACTACAATCTTCTTAATCTGCAGCTCTTATGCTCTTTGTATGAACCAAAATGAATGACTTTCATAATACTTGGAGTCTCCAAGGCAACTTGTAAGTGTTTGCAGCTGTAAGCAGTTCTTAATGATGAGATAATTACCACATTCATGATTTTCCCAAGATCATCATTTTGAATGTTATCTATTTCATATGAAAGAAAGCCTGAGAAAAGATGCAGATGCTATTTTGCATTAGCATATCTATGAGTCTGAAATGTTTAGCTTTTGTGCCCTGCATTGTCAGGGGAACACGTAATATGGCACATATTTATTTATTTTATTTTATTTTTAAATGAAATTTATGCAATTTTCACATAAAATCCAAATTTTCACGTGCATTTTAAACATTTTGGGGAGTCAGAAATTTTTTTTAAATAAATAAATAAAATAAAAATAAATAAATAAAAGTCAAGTAACATTTAGCCTATTTATATAGTGCTTTATACAATACAGATTGTGTCAAAGCAGTTTCACAGTAATAAACAAGAAATTAACACTTAAAGTTCACCCAAAAATGAAAATTCTGTCATTAATTACTCACCCACATGTAGTTCCAAACACGTAAAACCTTTGTTCATCTTCGGAACACAAATTAAGGTATTTTTGATGAAATGTGAGAGCTCTCAGACCCTGCATAGACAGCAACGCAACTGTAATGTTCCCAGGTCCAGAAACGTAGTAAGGACATCGGTAAAACAGTCCATGTGACATCAGTGGCTCAACTTCAGTTTTGCGAAGCTACGAGAATACTTTTTGAGCGTAAAGAAAACAAAAATAACATAATTTATTCAACAATTCTTCTTCCCCGAGTTACGTCTTCCGCCATTTTAGAGTATCACAACACATACGCACGCTTTCCCCTAAGCGTAAACAACGCTGATTACGCAGATTACGCTCTTGGGTACTCCATTCTCCAAAATGGCAGAAGACGTAACTCATTAACACTTAATGTTGAAAAATTAATCAATTATGTTATAAATTGAATTTCAGCTGTAAAGCAGCTTTATATTAGATACTAGTGTTATTATTCGGCTTGATTCAGTTTAGTTAAAAAAAAAAAAAGTACAATTTAAGAAATCTGCGTGAAAGATAGATTAAACAACAGTTCAGACCTTTTGATAGTGATTTAAATGACAATCCTTTAACATGAGCAGCTCTGTTTTGTCTTTTTCCAGAGGATGGCCCTATATGTAAGAAGACCCGAGTGGATGAAGATGATGATGTTAAAGGTGATGGAGACTACCACAGGAGTGATCCGCAGATAGCCATCTGTCTAGACTGCTTGCGTAACAATGGGCAGATGGGAGAGAACATTGTTAAGGTTACCCATCTTAAATTATCTCTCCTCCTCCTACTTTATGTGTGCCATCCCATGTCGTCTTCTTCTTTTATCTTCTTTCTGTGTTGGTCTTATTCCTTCTAAAGGAAAAGTGATCCAGGATCAGATTTTTTTCCATCAAGATCAGTGTGTTTGACATTTTAAGATTAAAGTCGAGGCTGATCCTTATTCTTTTCTAAAGCCTAGTATCAATCAGTGTAACTCCAAAGCTCAATCATTTCTATCGGCTCCCACATTGCCAGTATCTCCCTTGTTGCAAATAATTATCTTTTACTTTCATTCTTTTCAGTAATATAATGAAATATTATTACAATTAAAAAAAATGTTTTCTGTTTTAATGTATTTTAAAGTGTCATTTATTCCTGTGATGGCAAAAGCTGAATTTTCAACATCCATTACCCCAGTCTTCAGTGTCACACAATCTTTCAGAAATCATTCTAATATTTTGATTGAGTCGCATTTTGGAAATTTGATCAAAGTTGTTTTTTCGCCTTGTTTTCCAGGGCTTAATGAAAAAAGTTATTCGATGCTCAACAAGAGTGACTGTTGGAACAATCAAGAAGTTTTTAAGTCTGAAGTTAAAGCTTCCCAGTTCTTATGAGGTAACACCTGAATATCTTTAGTCTATGTAGGTGACCATTTTTCCTGTAAGCAAAAAAAGGCACCACGATTTGGTGGATATTACATATTGCCTTTCCATTTCGTTTATATTTCACATGTCTATGTTATGCGTTTTGCAGACACATTTATGCTAAGCCTATAGTGCATATAGTGTGATAAAACCTATATCTTTTATCAGTACATGTGTTCCCTGGTAATCAAACTCATGACCTTGGCATACAGGAACACTCCAAATGAAATATGCTCTTCTAGGACTCAAACATGTATCTTTTACTTCATTGCATGTGTTTCACCAATTAACCACCATCTCATGTTTACCATGTTTCTGCTGTTTATGTTGTTCTTGTTTCATGTGTTCTTGGCTGTTTTGGTCTACCATACAATGAAATTGCTCTGACAGTCACTAACTTTTTCTGCAGCTAGATGTTCTATGCAATGGTGAGATCATGGGTAAAGACCACACCATGGAGTTTATCTACATGACCCGCTGGAGGCTTCGGGGAGAAAATGTAAGCTATGAGAATACCAGTGTCTCCTTCTCTCCTCATGTGTGAAATCTAAATCCTCTCATCTTTTCCACTGGGATGAGCAGTGTGGCAGACCCTATTACTCAAAGCAGGTTCATAGCAATGGCAGACCCTATTACTCAAAGCAGGTTCATAGCAAGTTGTGTGACTTTGCATGGTATTTACAATTTAAAGCAATAAACTTAAGACAGCCATAAAACTTTAAGGTTAATTTCAAAACAAGTCAAGTCAGTCCCACACCCCCTCCTCAGTTGGGCATGCACTTCAGAGTTAATTCTAGCATTATGATTGTCACTTTTACACAAGGCTGTCATGGAGTATGGCGCTATAAGGTCCAGGGTCAGGTCATGAATCGCTGTTGTGGTGAAGGGGGTTACAGACGCCTCACTGGGGGGTCTCTACTCTGTTTTCATACCCAAGCATATCCTCTTGCAACTCACCAGGGGACTTCATAGGGTAATGCCACATCTTAATGAGGGTCCCTGTATACTCTGTTGATAAGTGTATGACTTTCCATCTGTGTGGAAAAGCCACCACGTAGGCTCTATTTTAGTCAAAGTACAGCTCATGAACATTTAACCATAACATTTTCTTGAGTTAAATTTTTTTTTGCCCCATGATTAAATTTAATGATTAAAATGTCAATTTTAAACAAAACAATAAATATACTATACTATAATATAATATAATAATATTTATCCGTTGACATCCCTAGTAAGTATTATTAATTAATTATTTATAATTGTTTTGGTGAATATTACATTTATCACTTAAAGGCAGGGTATGTGATTTTTCAAAAACACTTTAGAAAACTGATTCGGGCCGAATAGCAAAACAAACTTGTAGCCAATCAGCAATAAGGGGCGTGTCTACTCGTCTCGTGATGTGGAGGAGAGAGCTTTCAGTGCATGGGACGGACATTAGCCGAGCCGAGCGACAGAAAGATAGAGATGGCGGATAAAAAAACAAAAGAGGAAAACGTCTGCGGAAAGATAAGGCAAGAAGTAGGACCCGTGTAAAATATTGGATCAGCTTTCCAGTGCTGGAGAGAACTCAAGGAGCGGAGGCCTGCGATCGGACGCCGAGGTTGCTATGTTTCTTCTCAATAGGTGAGTAACACCGTGTCTACAACAGCTAAAGTCTGCCTACACTGGACGCGATCAAACGACCGTTGAAAACCATTTTAAATTTGTGTCCGCACGTCATAAATAGAACCCGGCAGCAGTTTTCTGTCGGGGATTTGTTGCGCCGCGCCGCTCACGTCCGTAGACACGGTGTAACATTGGTTTTGCTTTGTTTCACAGAGCCTGGGTTGCGTACGTATATGTGGGGCGGAGCTATCAAAATAGGGGCAAGACCCTTTTGGGGTAGGGGCGTGTTTGTTTTGGTGATTTCAAATATCAATATTGGCTACCAGAAATCGCTTACTCTGCCTTTAAATGTATCACACATTTCATGTATACTGTAAAATCAGAAAGACTTCCCTTATAGCTTTCCTAGATCTTGAAATTGACTTTAAATAAATTGAGAATTCAACAAGGATACACATAATCAGCTTTGGGATTCTGCCAAAAAAAGTCGCAACAAATTTTTTTTCTGACGAGCTCCTGAGGATATAAAAGCTACATGAGGTTAAAAATGAAATCCTTGTAAATTGAAGTGGCACAGAACTGGGTCAGAAAGAGCTGGCACCTTATCTCCTATTTTTCTGGTACAGTACAGAAAACTCCTTCCCTTGCTTTCTATAAACAGGTTTCTGACAGTGTTGTTTGAGTGTACTTGAGAATGAGAATGTAACCCGTCAGTACTGCTGTGAAGATGTTCTCGCATTCTCAGTGCAGATTGAAAATGTATTAATATTTGTTTGGAACACAAAGGTTGTGGCTTTCTTGAAAAGAATAACTCAAAATATGATTAGATTACAACCATTACAACAGTGCTGCAACAGAGTTCCATATTCCATTCATTTTCTCCATAGAGAGATTGACTTTTAAAGGGACAATTCACCCAAAAATGAAAATTCTGTCATTAATTACTCACCCTCATGTCGTTCCAAACCTGTAAGACCTTCATTCATCTTCGGAACACAAATTAAGATATTTTTGATGCATTCCGAGAGACAGCAAGGATCCTTGCACAATCAAGGCTCAAAATAACATAGCAAGGAGATCGATAAAATAGTCCATGTGACATCAGTGGTCCAACCGTAAAAACGAGAATACTTTTAGTGCGCAAAGAAAAAAAAGACTTTATTCAACAAATCGTCTCCTCCGCGTCACCCTGTAGCGCAATTTTGGAGAGTATCACATACATAAACAACGTATGCCGTTCTGTGTTAGCAGCACCATACGCGGATACGCTGTTTACATTGTTTATGCTTTGATCTGAATGTAAATAATGTATCCGCGTACATACGTTGCATACGCGGTTTACGTATGTGATGCTCTCCAAAATGGCGCTAGCAATTAATGACAGAATTTTCATTTTTGGGTGAACTATCCCTTTAACAGCAATGTATAAACATTCAAGACCGATGTTCCATGAGCTCAGTGATTAAGAGAGAGTATGCCAGTTTGATTTCAACTTCAATTTAAAAAAAAAAATGATTTAATCGTTAAAGAAATACATTTCCAATAAACTTGACAATCTGTATACAAATCCATTTATGTATTTTAAGTTTGCATACTGTACCGTAAAATGTACATTGTATACTCATCTACAACATGTCTCTTTCTCCAGGCCTACCCAATGGTACTTGAATATCGACCACGCATTGACTTTGGCTAGGTTGAAATATCCTGCACTAATTTCAGCCTATCAACAGACAGCGAATTGAATGGACATCTCAAGTTCTGAAGATATACTCTACCCGTCTCTTCTGTTTAATTACTTTGGCTCACTTTATTGGGATCAGTTAGTGCATAGTAGCCTGTGACACTTACTGTGTGTCACAGAGATTTGTGTGTTGTGGTTAATTTACCAAAGTGACACAAAAGTCATGTTTAAGGGCCTTTACCAGTTTGCATATGATGGCATCTCCTTTTTAAAAAAAGTCACGATATAAAAATCTCAAGTATATGCGGCAGTGCCTTTTCCCATACACCATCTTATAAAGAGCTGTGGACAGACGTTTTATAAAGATTTCTAAAGAGGTGTTTTTGAAGAATGTTTCCTTTTTTTGTTCCACAGAATGAACAAAGTCATACAGGTTTTGAAAAACACGAGAGTGAGTAAATGATGACAGAATGTTCATATTTAGTAGTTTAATATTATAAGTCGCCTAATGTTTAAAGCTTTGGGCTGGTCCAGAGCCTCCAACATCCTCCAAGGGTTTTAAACTAGTCTGTTTTTGATTTTGCCCACTTAAGGGATTTTATTTGTTATAGGCCATACCTCTGTTCTCACACAAATGTCTTTTCTTTTGAGCGTTTTGGTGACTTCTCTGCACATGTGCCTCATTTTTTAAAAATAAAGGTGAAATTAACTTAGCTAAACACGTACAGGTTCTACAATGTCATCATACTTCCCTGGCATCCTAATTGAGAAAAAAGTTGAGCTTTACTGTCATTGTGTCATTATTTTGGTTTATGGTTGACAGGCAATGAGTTAAATGAGTTCAAATGAGTTTCTCACAATTTGTAGTACTCTGACCGCCCCCCCCCCCAAAAAAAATTTTTTTTATAGAAACATGGGTATAATGTTCATAATTGCTGTTTTGAATATTGAGTCATGCTTGCCTGTTTTATGTCAGAATACAATTTTAAGTCAGTAAATCCTGAATCAAAAAAATGACAAAGTAAAGGAAGTATTCATAGTTTATACTTGCAAAATAGAATTAAAGCATTTACTTGACCACATACACAGGCTTCATTACAGTTTATTAGACTAGTCGTATTACAGCAAAGACACTACATCATGACCACATGGGATACATGCTAAAAACTGTTTGTCTTACCTTACAACTATACTTACAAACAGAGGCCATGTGGCAAAACTAAACTTGAATTTCTGTGCATGGAACAAAAGTACGTAATGTCTCAAACACAGTTCAGAATTTTTTTCCCCAGTACTTTTT
>NW_015641008.1:601132-623246 GCF_001515625.1 Sinocyclocheilus rhinocerous
ACTTTTTTTTTTTTTTTTTTTTAAGTGTATTCACAAATCTCCCTAAAATTTACTTCTGTAGAATCACACAAATTCTTTTTGGAAGAAATCTTAAGCAGCAATCAAGGTCCTTTTAAAGAAAGGAAAAGAAAAGAAAAAAACAAAATATTATTTTGCTATTGTTTTCACATTAAAGAAGTTGACTTTGAAGTATAACATATTGTGTTTAAGTGGAAGCTGAATGATGTGTGTTTAGAATAGACTCTAGAATGTCCTTGTGCTGCAATGATCAATGTGTATTTTTGTAAAGAGCCCTTGTAGATATTTTAAAAATGGAAATGTATGTTGTATGTTTAACAAACATCAAATGCTGCTTAGAATAATCTATTCTATTTTTCAATGTAAAGTCCCTGAGGTGATTCCTATAGAGATTAGAAATGTGTATATGACAGTTATTGTATTTGTGTGTCTTTGTTCAAAAGAAAAATACGCTCATGATTATTGATGTTATTGGGTGTGTAATTTTTGATTTCATACTTATGTCATGGTAATTAAAGCTGATAATATGACAAAAAAACAGTGTTTATTATATTGCATGTGTTGCAGACAGTTCAATTCTTTCTCCCTCCTAAAAATGGTCTCATTGCACTGTGGTGGGTGCGGTAGCACTGCCTCATATTTTCTCTGTGATTTCATCTAAGGTTCATCTGCCAAGGATAGAATTTCTCTACAGCCAAAATCAATTGACTTTTCAAGTGATTCGGCTTTCATTGTTTTTGATGAGGAGAAAATGCTGTTGAAAGATAATTTGAAAAGGAGACATATAACCCATTCTCTCACACATTCTCTAACCCACTCTCTCTCTCTCTCTCTCTCTCTCTCTCTCTCTCTCTCTCTCTTTCACACACACACACACACACTTGTATATATGGTTTACGGGGACTCCCCATAGGAATAATTGTTTTGTATACTGTACAAACTATTTTATATCCTCTAACGCTAACCCTACCCCTCAAAGTAAATACTGACATTTTCTGAATTTTAAAAAACACATTATGTTTTTTAAGACAATTGCTTTACAATGGTAAACCTTGGTAAACCATGTTTATGTTGTAATACCCATGTCATTATACACATTTTTGTCCTCATGAGGGAGTGTGTGTGTGTGTGTGTGTTCATCACTCTTCATTCTCTAAAATGTAAAGGTCATAGAGCATCAGATAGACAAAAGTCCACCAGACTGTTGCTCAGCTTTGCTTTCTGGGAGTTAATGCACCAGTCTGCAAAGAGACAATGCCTGGGCTCTGCACTCAAGAAAGTGGATTTTTCCCACTTTCTCCAACAGGTCAGTCACAACACTTCTGGATTTACACTCTGTGCTATAGCCAGCCAGTCAGTTTTTCCAAAAGCACTCTCTTCTGTCTAGGAAAGTGTATGTCTCTTCACCTGTGCCAAATGCATTCTCCATCTGCACAATAGAGGATTATTGGAACCTTTCTCTCTTTTTCTGTAAAAGAGAACAGGGGTTAAATTATGAATTTGGAGATGGGAAAACACTAAAATTTTGTGGTGGCACTGGTGCCTTTGACAAGATATCATCTCACCCACCCCAAACATTTTTTACCTACAGCTTGTTGGAAGTGTTTTTTTTTTAATACTGTATACTTTATGGAAAAAATATGGAAAAAAAGTACACTGTTTATACACTACCATATGCTGTAATGTTCAGTCCAAAAGTGATGATAAAACTGATCAAAGAAAACAGTTTATTAACACAAAAGAAGCCAAGCTACAAAACAAACTGGACAGAGCACAAACAATACTGGACAAGAACAAGAAGAAAAAAAAGGGCTTAAATACACAGAAACTAATTAAATAACTAAGCGTCAGGTGTTTAGAATAAGCAATTAAACAGACAGAAATTAAGTCAAATTTTGAAACAAGGAAGACAGAACCAAAACGACACTATTTTTATTGCATATTAGTAGATGTAAATCACAA
This sequence comes from Sinocyclocheilus rhinocerous, assembly GCF_001515625.1. Lineage (NCBI taxonomy): Eukaryota > Metazoa > Chordata > Actinopteri > Cypriniformes > Cyprinidae > Sinocyclocheilus > Sinocyclocheilus rhinocerous. Next base: position 603,113 of record NW_015641008.1, read on the forward strand.
ATGGGCATTTGGTTAAATTTTATTTTGTGAATGACAGAGTGATGCATGCTGGGTGTTCATGGATCAAACCACATTGGAGAACACAAATGGAATGGATTGACAAACAAACTGCCAATCATTTCTTTTTCTTTTTTTTCTTTTTTTTTTTTAATCAAAGGTATTAGATCATTCCAGTCAAATTAAACCACTGCTTTCAGGTCAAAATTTACTTTTGTGCAGGCAGTTTGGCATCTCAGTTTGGCCTAATTAGTGTCTTTATTTGCTCAGCTGTCTGCATTTATATGTCTGTGTTGGCTCCCCTAAAGTTTAACCAAACATTTGTGCCACCTTTTCAACTGAGGTGCTGTTCAGTGTTTGACTGTATTAAATAAACATTTAAGAACACTGCTCAAGGTGAGACTGAGCTGAAAAAGATCAAGAGCCAAATATATTGCACACTAGTATAATCAATCTTTAGTGTTCAGTATTAAGTCCCTCAGTTTTCATATAGCAACAAATACTAGCATGTATTTGTGTTAGTGGCTTGACATTTTTCCAGTCAAACATTCAGGATGATGAAGACCCAGATTAGAGAAATCAGTCTGAGATCTAACCCACTGGCATAATTATGTTTGGACTTTTTAAAAATATATTAGAGAACTTCATTCATCCCCTCAGTGCTCAAACTTTATTGTGATAAACAGATGTTAAATTAGACTGTCATCAGCAGTTTAATCCATTAAGAAAACATGTGGCAGGCCCAAGTGACACAAATTAATGGAAGTGTTTGTGCAATCTTTCATCTGCACAAACTTTTGGTTGAGCGCCCTGTGAGCCTTAATGAACTTTTTATCCTGTAATAAAAATGATTGTGCATTTGTCAGTGGATTTTTTAGAAATACAGAATATCTTTCTTGTTTTAGCACAGACGAGCAGACGATCGGATGAAAAGTACATTTTGTACTGTCCCTTATTTCATTGGGAGGTGAAAATACTGCACAAGTCAATCGAGTTTGCTTTTCACAGCTGCTATTAACATGCATCTCAGTTGCATCTCCTGTGACCGCTTGTGGTCGGATTTCATTGATGGGAGGTCTCTGATGTTGATATATCATTTACTAAGTCAGTATGTCACTGCATGTTGATAGTAAAGTGCAAACAAGTACCAAAAATCACTGCACTTTTTCCAACCAAATACTGTATACTTTCATTTTCAATATGCAGCTCAACAAATCAGACTGGAATGCATGAAGCAGTTTTGTTCAAGCAGCTAACTCAGCTTCATATGCTTCACATGATCTGTATGTTGTGATTACTGCAGATTTTTTGTGACTTGCTGTTGTGACTTTTATCTCAATAAACTCATAATTTGCTGCTTATTAATAGTTAGGTAGTTGTTAAGTTTAAATATGGAGTAGGATCGAGGGATCTAAAATACTGTCATGTAGCATAATACATTAATATGTGCTTTATAAGAACTAATCAGCCAATATGATAGTAATGTGCATGCTAATAAGTAACTAGTTATTAATAGTGAGAATTGCTCCCTAAAGCGTTACTGTATAAAATACTGTAAGAATTATTTATTTATTACAGATGTTATGCATAAAAAAGAGGACTATTACCATAAACAAATTCATATGCTTTATTTTGAATACCATTCAAAAGTTTTTGAAAGAAAGAAATACTTTTATTCGGCAAGGATGCATTAAATTGATAAAAAAAATTACAGCAAAGACATTGACATTGTTAGAAAAAAATTATATTTCAAACAAATGAAGTTTATTTAACAAATTTCAGGAGGAGCATGTTCAGGTAATCCAACCAGCAAGAAGAGGCCTTTATTTATAGCCGTCCCTTTCCACTGTCCTGTAAAAGCTTTGAGCAATGGCTGCTGAAAATTCAGCTATGCCATCATAAATTACATTCTTAAAAACATATTTAAAATTTTAAATATAAAACAGTTATTTTAATTTGTTATAATTTTTCACAACATTACTGTTGTAGCAAATAAATGCAGCCTTGATGAGCAAAAGAGACTTCACATCCTTTTTTAAAAAAACTTTAGAACAGTATATTGTAGATGTTCAAATTGGCCTGTTACAGAATGTACACCTGATTAACTTTAAATAAAATATGATTTAACATGGTTTAAAATGTTGTATTTGCACTTGTGCGAGGATGGATGGAGAGGAGGAGAAGCACATAAATGAAGGCAGTGGTTTTTCTCAGTAGTGTGGACAAAGACCTCCATTCTGCAGCACTCAGCTGCTTGCACTGTGAGAGCTGAGAATGAGCCAAGACTCCATGCACATCACACACACACACACACGCACGCACGCACGCACACACACACACACACTGAGAATGAGCCAAGACTCCATGCACATCACACACACACACACACGCACGCACGCACGCACACACACACACACACTGAGAATGAGCCAAGACTCCATGCACATCACACACACACACACACGCACGCACGCACGCACACACACACACACTCACTTCCAAACCCAAGATGCAGTGTGTGAAATGTGCCTTTGTGCTGCAACAATGACTAACAAGTCAAAAAGATGATTCAGTATGGCTGAGATGTTAAAAATGTGAATCTAAGGCTACTTTGAGAAATGTTTTCTCACAGCATTGTTACTTGCAGATGTTTAGAGGAAACAAATGGCTTCTGTGAGATGATCTTGTGCACTGCATGAGTGAAATGTCAAACTCAGTATTGTGTCCTGCCATGCAAAATCAGCCAAATTTCAATTTTCTGATTGTGTCAAAAAGAGTTATTTCTTGTTTTGTTTTTTTTCCCTCAGAAAATTCATGAGCAGCTCAGCCATAACATAACAACCTTCAGACAACTGATAGCTGTCAGGATGTGTCGGGGACAAGAGCCTCCTGCTGGATTTGGCTCGGTCCAGCATGACTCTGGAATGGCATGCAGCCAGCAGGATACAAATGAAAGTTCAGCGCGCTCATCCACGGTGTGAGATTCCTCATGTGATGCAGTCAATGAGCAAGGCCACAGGTCACTTTCAGGACCCTCATGACACGCTCATTGTGTCATGTTAATGATGTGTTCACAGGGATTGTGTAAAACAGCTGAGATGCATCGCGTATGATGTCAGTTTGTCAAGGACACACAGTTGAAGTCCTCTTGTTGTTTTCATGCACATATTTGTTAATTTTAACAATAGATCCCAAAGAAACTGTATGAACATCTTAGAACAGCAAGTTCTGGGGTTAATGAAACTGAGATGACCTCTATGTTCTTTTCCTTCAGTCACATTGATTACTGAGACAGGTATATGGGAGGTGGTGCAATGTAAGTCGTTTCTGAGGATGCCACATGAAACCTAAGCCGTCTGGGACATACAAGAGCAAATCATCACCTTATGCATGTTATGTCACAGCGGTGAATCATACTGCCATACAGACTTGATCACTAAGGTCATTATCAGAAATATACAAAATACTAAATATAACAAGGACTAAAAATAGAAAGAATCGCAGATGCTGAATTATTAACTATTAACTAGTTGCTTCTTAGCAAAATACTAAATATAATAAGGACTAAAAGTAGAAAGAATCTCAGATGCTGAATTATTAACTATTTGCTTATTAGCATGCATATTACTGAAAGCTAAGAAAGATTTAATTTACAAAATAAAATGTTCACATTATTTTGTCCAGATTTTGAAAGAAAAATGACCAGTTACAACACATACATTTAAGATGTTAATTAAGATTTCTATTTAAAAAAAAATCTGTTCTTTTGAGTTTTCTGTGCATAAAAAAATGTATTCAACATTGAAAATAATAAATGGTTCTTGAGTGTGAAATCAGCATATTAAAATGATTTCTGAAGGATCATGTGATACTGCACCCTTGGTGAGCGTAAAATTACTTCAGTTAGAAGAATGCTGTTTGAGAAATGGTCCACTGTTGAACAACAAAGCAAAGAATGTTAAAAACACTCAGCTGTACTGATTGTGAGGTTATTAAATAAAAATGTCTTTTCTCTTTCAAGCGAAAAGTGATTACTTGATTGATCCCTAGGAGAGAGGAAATTTCAGAATATATTTTAAGAATACAATACATATAAAAACAATATTATGGTGTTACCTATTGGTGTACAGGTTTGACAATGCTTGTGAGGTCCAAAATATCCTCACTTTTCAAAAATGTCCTCACTGATTTAGTAAAAACGTGTTGAACACCGATACGTGAGCAGACAGCAAAATCCCCAGAGTTAAATCAAATCTGCCCAGAGTACATATTGTCCCAATCTACAGAGTGTTAAAGTAACACTGAAGCCGAGTTAAAGTTATTGGGATAATTTACATTTAAGATGTTAATTAAGATTTCTATTTTTAAAAAAATCTGTTCTTTTGAGTTTTCTGTGCATAAAAAAAATGTATTCAACATTGAAAATAATAAATGGTTCTTGAGTGTGAAATCAGCATATTAAAATGATTTCTGAAGGATCATGTGATACTGCACCCTTGGTGAGCGTAAAATTACTTCAGTTAGAAGAATGCTGTTTGAGAAATGGTCCACTGTTGAACAACAAAGCAAAGAATGTTAAAAACACTCAGCTGTACTGATTGTGAGGTTATTAAATAAAAATGTCTTTTCTCTTTCAAGCGAAAAGTGATTACTTGATTGATCCCTAGGAGAGAGGAAATTTCAGAATATATTTTAAGAATACAATACATATAAAAACAATATTATGGTGTTACCTATTGGTGTACAGGTTTGACAATGCTTGTGAGGTCCAAAATATCCTCACTTTTCAAAAATGTCCTCACTGATTTAGTAAAAACGTGTTGAACACCGATACGTGAGCAGACAGCAAAATCCCCAGAGTTAAATCAAATCTGCCCAGAGTACATATTGTCCCAATCTACAGAGTGTTAAAGTAACACTGAAGCCGAGTTAAAGTTATTGGGATAATTAAGCAATTAATTAATTGATGAGTGAGCATTAATAAAGAAAACCCGCTGTTAACAATGTTGAAGATGAACAACTACTGCTCAGGCTTTTAGACATGAAAACGTATCACATAATCCTCAACAGTGGTAACTCTGCTTCAGTGTTACTTTAACACTATAGTTAAAAGGATTCACGATCAAATCATGTTTCTAGTTAAATCTATGTTTTGCACAGATTTCTGCGAAGGTTATGTTTAGGAGTATAGGGTCAGGTTAGGCAATAGAAAATGAACAGCTTTGCCCTCAAAAACAGTGTGTGAAAGGCATGCTCCAAATTATTTAGTATTTCAGTGATAACATTCGAGCCTCTCTGGAATACAAAAAGGCTGGACGTGCTTACTGGGATCTACAGTTGTGCTCAAAATTATTCATACCCTTGTTAAATATGATCAAAGAAGGCTGTGAAAATGAATCGGTATCATCAATCCTTTAGATATTTTATTTTAAAAATTTACTAAAGTTTAACCTTTCATTGGAGAATAAGAATTTAAAATGGGAGAGAAATCTCATTATGAAATAAATGTTTTTCTCTAATAAACAATTAATCATACCCTTTTATCCAATACTTTTTGCAACATCCATTTGCCTAGAGAACAGCTCTGAGTCTTCACCTATAACGCCTGAAGAGTTTAGAGAACATCTGACAAGAGATCAGAGACCATTCCTTCATACAGAATCTCTCCAGACCAGGGGTTTCCAAACTTTTCCTAAAGTGGGCCGGAATCGATGATGTGGAAACACTGAGGGGCCGGATGCTTCTACCTCTCTCTCTATATATATATATACATATATATTATGTATGTATGATGTTGAGTTGACAGTAGCAGTAACTTGAGTTTTGTTGAGGATAAAATTATGTAAATATCTTATATTTCATTGTACACACGGGGTACTTTTTTATCCCTGTGTGCACCAAACTCATCTTGAGTGTTTGCTGCTAAAAAGCTTTTTTTTTGTTTGTTTCATCTGACCATTGAACCCAGTCCCGTTTAAAGTTCCAGTTGTGTCTAGCAAATAAGTATGCTGGAGTTTGTTTTTGGATGAGAGTGTTTTCTTTTCTAGTTTTTTCTTGAAACCCTCCCAAACAACAATTTATTTAAGGTTAGATTGTTTTATTTTTGAATGAAAGATCAAGTGGATAAACGATGCGGATTTATTTTCACAGCCTTCTTTGATCATATTTACCATATTTATCAATTGTGTCTTAAAAACTCTTCAGTTCATATGTTGGATGTTTTAATGGAAAGCTTGTACAAACTGTCTTGTTAATTAAGGCGTTATGATCTGGTTTCAATGTCTGTTCCATCAATAAAGAAGAGCCTTTTCAAACGCGGTAATTTGAAGACATAAACAAATCAAACAGTAAAGCATGGTGTTAGTCTATGGCTTAAGTCATGCTGACAGGTTCAGTTGTACGACAGGGTGTCTATCCAGTTCTAAGAGCTGCCAACGGCACCTGAGCCATATTAGTCAATGCCAACCGCAGAATCCAAGTCGTGTACTCAAACACTCAGGTTACTGTATAGGAATGTTCATATTTACCAAGGGTATGAATAATTTTGAGCACAACTGTAAATCAATTGTGTCTTAAAAACTCTTCAGTTCATATGTTGGATGTTTTAATGGAAAGCTTGTACAAACTGTCTTGTTAATTAAGACATTATGATCTGGTTTCAATGTCTGTTCCATCAATAAAGAAGAGCCTTTTCAAACGCGGTAATTTGAAGACATAAACAAATCAAACAGTAAAGCATGGTGTTAGTCTATGGCTTAAGTCATGCTGACAGGTTCAGTTGTACGACAGGGTGTCTATCCAGTTCTAAGAGCTGCCAACGGCACCTGAGCCATATTAGTCAATGCCAACCGCAGAATCCAAGTCGTGTACTCAAACACTCAGGTTACTGTATAGGAATGTTCGTCTGACTGGTGGGAGACAGTGAAGGCGGGTTCCTGATATGGTCAAAACAAGTGGTGAACGTATATCAAATATAGAAATCTAGTGACGGTTTAGTGTAAGTTGAATACTGGAGATCATTTCAAGAGGAATATGCTCTTGTGTGGTTTGAATAATGAAAGAAGGACTGTTTTTACTTTATTTTACATAATTTTAACAGTGTTCCACTGAGGAAATAAATGATGTCAGGTGAACGTTATTTATGTCATTCTGAGAGTTATATTTTAGCTCTGCATAATGTGTTCTGTGCAGTTCTCCAACAACAACAAAAATCTATTTTGTCTTCAACTGAATAATTTTAATATCCTGTTGAGTTTCACTGAAAAAAAACATGTAAATCCCTTTCAGTTTTGAGTTAGGCTATAAGATCTATATAAATCTAGATAGCTCATTGCATCACAAATACGCTTTGAAGTATACTGTTGCTATAATGTACGTCAAGACATATATAGACCAAATCTCAAGACATATGCAGCCAAATTGATATTCACATTTTCCAAAGACAGATCTCTCCCTCCACCTACTGGCCGAGTGTTTCACCAGCAGCACAGTATGTTGATAAAGCCTATAGAGACAGAGAAAATTATTAAACAATACCACTAATTCAGTTCATAAATTCATACTATGTTCATATTATATATATATATAAACACATATAAATAAAAAAATTTTTATGTAAGTTACTCACTGGCAGATTTGTTTTAAGTTCAAAAATAATAGATTGAACAACAAAGCAATATTTATGCAGAATAGGCTATATCATTTGTTTGCTCTGACACCTCTCATCAAGGTCACAATTGACAAAGCTGATGTAAGAGAACCTGACCCCCTTGAGACTGAAGCTTACAGTTGACATAGACTGTCTGTAAATATAAGCCTATAAGGTATGTAAGAGAAACGCTGATATTCTAACATTCACATAACACAGTGACATGCGTGGTCTTACGGATATTAAAAGAACCATAAATAAACATATAGGCCTATAGTGGGGGGAAAAATGTCTGAGACTTAGTGGACATGCGTAGGCCTTTCTTTAGGCTATTTTTCAACTTTTACGTTTTTTTTTTCTTTCATACTTGTCCAATCAAAATGTGATTTTGACGTTACATACAAATAGAGTTTAGCTGGGTGTATTTTAAGTTCTAGGAAAGCTCTTAATTAGAGGTGTGCAATAAATCTGACTCAGCACAGCACGGCCCCAGTGTTACGTCGAGGCAGCGGCCGTATCCAAGTCCGTAACTACAAACCTCATCATCATCATCCTCAACAACATGGCGCCAGCGTACAGCTGGACCGCACATAGACGCCACGGCACTTCTTCAACAAGTTACTTTACTCACTAAACGCAGCGTCGCGAAGATTTTTGTATCTTTTCTTTTTACTTTTCTTCTTACCCACTTCGTTTGTTCTCTTTGACAAAGATCAGACTTTTTGTTCATCTTAGTCTCAACAACTCACCTGCTTTAGCAAAAAGAACAGACCGTACTGGACTCACTCACTGTTGCTGTATTTCTCAAAGTAAAAGGAAAGTGAGCACTGAAATTACGCAGAGGGGAAAAGTACTTTTTCCCCAGAAAAATAAGCCATGTAACTGCGCTCGAAAGGCTTTTCTTCAGAGGACATGCATCTAAACATGAGCGAAAATAACTGTCCATTTGAAGAAAGGGATAGAGACAGACTTCCTCCTATACTAAATCATGTAAGTTTTTTTCAAATATTGCTGTACAAATATTGCAGACTGGTTGAATAGTACGTGAATGCATATTTTTTGCACTTTTATGCACTGTATTAATCTGAATTTTGCTTTATTTTTAATGCACGTTTGCATTTGAATTGGTGTGGTAATCCTAATGGAAATAATTTATATTGGATTCTTTACGAAATCAGCCTACAGCTGACGTAGTGTTAAATAACTCCGTAAAAGTCACCCTAAAAGCGGCATATGTGATTCATGGAATATTTAGCTCAGCCTTCTGCACGCACAGCGCATTTTCTTTTAGTGATTTTGTATTTTCCTGGTGTTGAAAGCACACAGAAAACATCAGCCATTAATGTTTCGTTTCCTTAAAACAACACTGCTGCTGCTGGTTACGCACTGAGTGACACAATCTCAGTTAACAATTAAGGTTTTGATTTCCTCCACTATTGTTTAAATGTGCTGTAATATGTATTGTATTCTTTACTGATACTTATTTTTATTCAGATATTTGAATAAGGGGGAGGGGCATATATTTTTTTAGTAGGCTATTTATTTTACTGATTTTTGCTTAAGTAGATGTTAATCTGTCAGTCTAGTGTAGTATAGTAAATATAGTTTATTGCAGTATCTGTTCTCTATTGCCATTTGTTTTATCAGCAGAGTACAGGTGTGCCGCAGCACAATTATTTTTTTAGAAATATTGGAATATAACGAGGATCATTTCATCGGCAGAGCTTGGATCGTGGGCCGAAGCTCCCTTTCCCCTCTTATGGAAGCTTCATCTCCACCCTGAATCACAAAAGAGAGTCAGGCAGCCACAGTCTTTCTTCTCCGCTCCTGCTACCTGCAGTCAAACAAGGTCAGACTGCTTCCAGCGCTGCCAGTTTTAGCTGTTTCTTGTTGCATAACTTGATTTTGTTGATATTATTAAACATATTTTATCCATCCATAGTCAGTGCTTTAGGTCTACAAGCAGGTAACTCAAGCAAGGGTTACTATGGTTTTAAAATGATATGCATGAGTGATTTAAAGGTAATTCCCTTTTGCAACAACAAAAAAAACTAATTGCATTTCAAAGCAGTCCATTTTGGCTGCTTTGAATTGATAACCACTTCACTGTTTCAAGCAGATGTTTTCCTTTCTTTGTTTTGGAGATCAAAGATGTTGTCGATGTGATGCATTGTGTTCACGTGTTCACGAGTGTTCACGCCTGTCTTTAGCACAGATGAGCTGGGGACTTGTTAGGAAGACTACATGGACTGAGGCCTGACACTGTGCTAAAGCTCGTTAAATGTTCTCACTTTACCTTATAAATTCACTGGGCGAACCTCGAAAATGTCAGTTGTTCCTACTGTAGTTCACAAGTACAAATCTTTTTGTGAATCTTAACTCATCAGCTTTAATCAGTGCATTTGTTGAGAATGAAAGAACTAGAGTGCCTTTAAATATAATAACTCACTGTGCTGATGGTGATTGCATGTTATTAGGTGGTTGCTGGGATGCTGAAAGTCATTGTTCAGATAGTTGTTTCTGATAAGATAATGACAAATAATTGTTAGCTGTAGAGTGATTGCAAAAAATCCCCCTGGAGAGCATGATGAACGGCCCACCTTGCTCATATTGTGAGCTGCTGTCTAATGCATTCTGTGTGCATTTGTTTTCAGTGAGAGAGCTTCCCCCAATATGTCCAGATGTGAGACAGAAGCATCGTATCTCTATTGATGTTCTCCCTCCAGAGGTGAAGGCTCGTTTTGTCTCAGAACCCATTATTCCCATTCGGACCAAAACCGCCAAAGAGTTTCAGTATGTGCTTCTTCCTTTAGTCAACCTGCAGAATTCCCAAGGTCAGTTACAGTGTTTTATAATTGTGTATTTGTTTCCGGCTGTAGGGACGATGTTGAAAGGGCAACTATCTCAGGGGATTGGAAGCAAGTCCATGATTTCTACTTGACCACATTTGATTCCTTTTTGGAACTCAATGGTGCATTTAAGGTGTGTTGAAGCTCTAAACACAGTGTCTTGTTCATGTTTTAAAAGTGTTTACTAGATTGCTGTTGATTGTTTTCATATTGCTTGAAATCTCTTTTGAGCATAAGCTTACTTTGCCAAAAAGGCCCAAATTAACCACAGGTTTTACTGTGAATTATCAGTTAATTTAGTGTGTGTAAAATATAACAACAATAGTTTAAAATATAATTATTTAAAAACAAATATTTTACTAGTTGCTCAATTATTAATGGCATATAATTGACTTGTCTAAATGTGTTTTTATTTAGGCTATTGAATAATGGTTAATTTTATGAATGAAACATCCTTTTAAGTTTAGCCAAATTTTTTAATGAGAACTCTTGGAAGTCGGTGGAAAAAGTAACCGTGAAAGTCAGGAGAGGAGGAAAACTGAACATTTTGGTCTCCAAATGAATCAATGAGCTCATTCAGGGAGTAAAAAACAACATCTGCATATGGTTTCATCAGAAAATGTTATTCTTATATGAGGTGAATGTTTTACCATCCATTTTATATGTGAAGTATATATAATATGCACCATGTAAGTGGATGGTAGAAAGTATCATTAATGTTTTTATGTTTAAATTTTCTTTTCAGAAAGAAGCAAATGCTCCCTTTAACACTATTGAAGACTCAGGAATAAACATCAAATTTGTCAATATTGTTTATGATGCCTTACTCCACACGGTAAGTAAGAAAATTTTCATCGTAAGAACTGACTGAAGTTTTCTTATAATTGAATTACACAGTAAGCCATTGTGCTCTGTCTGTTGTTTTGAATTTGGTTTTAACAAAATTGGTTTAATCTGCTCAATTTGCAGCCTGCAGACACACAGAAATCAGTCCTGAAGGGAATTATTAATAGCTTATTAAGAGAATGGAATTTTGGGTTTTCATTTTTTTTCCTCTCCATTTGGTGGTGAGAGTTAGACGCTTTCATAAACAGAAGCATGTACAGATGTCGGTCTTCTCCAGAGTTCGCATATAGCGGTATTCATCTCCAGACTGTTGATGGGCTCTCTGACCTACATTTCTCTGGAGGACATGATGAAAATGAAAAGCAGAGGCAATTATTGGGCTGATCTGTCTGCCACTAATGTAAGGCAGCCTCTGTATTATGGCTCTCTGACCTACATTTCTCTGGAGGACATGATGAAAATGAAAAGCAGAGGCAATTATTGGGCTGATCTGTCTGCCACTAATGTCAGGCAGCCTCTGTATTATTTGCATTTGCCGTGCCTAAGGAAGGGATGAGGTCATACTGGAGAGGGAAAGAGCTGGTTTCCGCTGCAGTGCCACTTATTAAAAGCCAGACTTCTTTCTCTGCTCCTAAATGAAAAGTTATATTTCCTTTTTGAAGTTTGCTGAAATGCCTCTCTGTGTCGCAGAACCCTCAGTACACCAGCCCAGCCACATATGTCATCTATGCACACTTACTGAGGCAAATAGCAGCCCTGGCTGAAGCGGACCACCATTTCCTGATGCACTGGTTTAAAAAGTGAGTCTGTACAAGAGAGCAATTCACAATGGAAAAGTCTAATTCTTTTAAATAAATTAGCTTTTTGGCTTTTTTGCATTCTAAGTAGTTGTGGTTTTAATTGTGAAATGTGTAAATCCAACAAATAGCAGAGCTAGCCAGTGTCAAGGCATTACACAAATTGACAGTAAAAAAAGAAGTGTGTATGGATTATATCTTCCTGTTTACGATATGTTTCATCTTTCAGGCTGCCTCAGAAGCGTTTCAAACAGCTGGTGGAGCGCTTGCAACTCTTCATCACTACCCGTCTATTTCCTGCCAAGCCAGAAGAGTTGCCGCCCATGGCCAAATGCTCCTGGTGGATTCCCTCAGCCACTAAAGTCCTTTCCCTGCTTAGTGAGTACTACTGTGCTGGCCACTAGAGAGTACCTGGAGAAAGTCAAGATGCTTTCTCGTAGTTCTTTACAACTGATTTTGAACCAAAATAATCCTAACATTGACCTCGTTTTAACAGATGCTGCAAATAGCATTTCCTCTTCCTCCATCATCCCTTTCACTGATTTCTACAACCTAACATTGGACCACATAGACTTTATGGAGGATTACCACACGTGGCAGGCTCACGGAAATTCAAACAGGTGTGAATATAAAAATATAATTTAAAATAACGCTTCAATTTGTGTTTTGTCTTGTTTTTTGTCCTTAAAACAAGAAATGTACTTGACAGGAAAAATTGCATTAGATAATAAATAATAATTTTTACAATATTGTTTGTTTTTTTCTTATCTTAATTAGCATAATTACATGTTTTAAGCATAAATCATTTCCAGCTTAAAAATTACTAAGTTGTAAGATCTATGTGTGAAACATGTCATTAAAATATACTGCATTTAAAAGATTGGTGTCAGTAAGATTTGTATTAGTTTTGTGTATTTATTTTTTTATTTATTTTATTAGTGTGAATGCATTCAATTTATCAATAGTGACAGTAAAGGCATTTGTAATGTTACAAAAGATTTAAAATAAATGCTTTTGATTCTTTTGAACTTTCTAGTCATAAATCCTGAATCCTGAAAAAAGTGCATCACAGTTTCCACAAAAATATTAAGTAGCACAACTTTTTCAGCATTGATAATGATAATAAGAAGAAATGTTGTTTGAGTACCACATCAGCATATTAAAATGATAGGTGAAGGATGCTGTGACACTAAAAACTGAAGTAATGGCTCCTGAAAATTTTCTTTAAATTCTTAAAATTAATTACATTTTAAAACATATTAAAAGAAAAGAGTTGTTTTAAACTGTAATAGTATTTCTGTTATAATAATAATTATTATATATATACATATATACTGCACATACAGTATATACTGCTTTACTGTATTTTTGATGAAATAACGGCAGCCTTTGGTCAGCATAAGACTACCATATGCTTAATAAAGGAAAGACTACTGGGATTAGAAGAACAGAATTTAAGATATATTGGTCTGTCACCATTGAACACTTTAAACTTGTACCTAAGACCAAGTAATTTCTGATCTATATCTTCTCAGGTTCACCTTCTGTCAGTTCCCCTTCATCCTGTCCACAGTGGTGAAGAAGGCCATCATCCAGAGAGACTCTGAGCAGCAGATGATCAGCATGGCCAGGGTGAGATTTCACCTTCATAATGAGCTCTCACTATAGGCCTAACTAAATCTGTCTTAAGATGAAAAAACTAGTCTCTGTTTGGGAAAATATGTGTTCTAGTCCGAGAGTATTTTCTGATAACAATCCTAGCTTGGGTGGGGCGGCCATTCCTATGGCTCCCTCCCAAACATATGTGTCCAGACTGTAGGTTAGCATAATTACATGTTTTAAGCATAAATCATTTCCAGCTTAAAAAAAATTACTAAGTTGTAAGATCTATGTGTGAAACATGTCATTAAAATATACTGCATTTAAAAGATTGGTGTCGGTAAGATTTGTATTAGTTTTGTGTATTTATTTTTTTATTTATTTTATTAGTGTGAATGCATTCAATTTATCAATAGTGACAGTAAAGGCATTTGTAATGTTACAAAAGATTTAAAATAAATGCTTTTGATTCTTTTGAACTTTCTAGTCATAAATCCTGAATCCTGAAAAAAGTGCATCACAGTTTCCACAAAAATATTAAGTAGCACAACTTTTTCAGCATTGATAATGATAATAAGAAGAAATGTTGTTTGAGTACCACATCAGCATATTAAAATGATAGGTGAAGGATGCTGTGACACTAAAAACTGAAGTAATGGCTCCTGAAATTTTTCTTTAAATTCTTAAAATTAATTACATTTTAAAACATATTAAAAGAAAAGAGTTGTTTTAAACTGTAATAGTATTTCTGTTATAATAATAATTATTATATATATACATATATACTGCATATACAGTATATACTGCTTTACTGTATTTTTGATGAAATAACGGCAGCCTTTGGTCAGCATAAGACTACCATATGCTTAATAAAGGAAAGACTACTGGGATTAGAAGAACAGAATTTAAGATATATTGGTCTGTCACCATTGAACACTTTAAACTTGTACCTAAGACCAAGTAATTTCTGATCTATATCTTCTCAGGTTCACCTTCTGTCAGTTCCCCTTCATCCTGTCCACAGTGGTGAAGAAGGCCATCATCCAGAGAGACTCTGAGCAGCAGATGATCAGCATGGCCAGGGTGAGATTTCACCTTCATAATGAGCTCTCACTATAGGCCTAACTAAATCTGTCTTAAGATGAAAAAACTAGTCTCTGTTTGGGAAAATATGTGTTCTAGTCCGAGAGTATTTTCTGATAACAATCCTAGCTTGGGTGGGGCGGCCATTCCTATGGCTCCCTCCCAAACATATGTGTCCAGACTGTAGGATAAACAGACACGTGGCTGGAGAATAATATCATCATACACCGCAAGTAGACAGACGTCATCTGTCTAAGAAATATGTTACTCAGAAACAAGAAATATAGAGACATTGAATAAAACCTAGATGTGGCCATGTTCTGCAAACCTGTTTGTTGACTGACAAATGAATTCCTCTCTATGTCCAATGCAGCAAACCCTGGTGGACAAGGTTTCTCGCAGGCAGAGGGTGGATATGAGTCTGCTGTTTCTCAACATTAAAGTTAGGCGTCTGCAGCTGGTCAGTGACTCACTGGATGAGGTAATACTGCTCGGTCCAAATCTGTAAACGTAGAATTGCGTCTGTTCCTGTAGATGTTACCAGGAGCTCCCTTGAACCATTGAAAACTATTTAGCTCTAAAGGAGGACATACTTATGTATGGGATGCATTGCTCTATATAAAGTAGTACAAATCTATGTTTTGTTTTCCTAGGCTGAGAGGACTTTCAGCCAACAGCATGTACATTATGTTCTGGAAAGTTCTAAGTCTGGCTAAGACTTAATTTGGAAAAATGGCCCCTCCATAAATGTGTTCCTTTTTTAATAGCTTTCGAGAAAGCGAGCAGACCTGAAGAAAAAACTGAAAGTGACGTTTGTTGGGGAAGCAGGGTTGGACATGGGTGGACTCACAAAAGAGTGGTTTCTTCTCCTGATTCGACAGATTTTTCACACAGACTATGGTAAGACAGTCAGGACTAACAGTGCCAGTCTTTGACAATATACAGGTGGTAACCACTGGAAGAAAAAAAACCTGAATAAATCTGTTGTCTCATTAAAAATTATTTTTATATATTATTTTAACATATTTTTCTTGAGAGGCAAAATAGCAAACTATGTTAAGACTATTTAAATGTTTACTCTCAACATCTTAACAAAGATGTCTCCCCAGTAACAAAATTTAATAAGGTTTATTATAAAAAAAAAGAATAAAAAAAAAAAGTAGTTGAACATTAATATTCAAAACCATGATCAGCAATGCAGATATTGTGTGCACACACACACACACATATATATATATATATATATATATACACACAGTACATATACTGTACATAGTTTGATTTATATTTGATAACACGTGTATATATATATATATATATATATACAGTATATGTGTGTGGTAGTATTTGTAGTAATAAATGATTTATTAATGTACATTTTCATACTCAAATCCCTTGATATTTAATGAGAGCAATCAAAAAAATTAGCATAATTCGTAACACTGTCTGACAAAAAAAACACATCTTAGAAAGTAATGAAAAGATTGTGGACCTTATGAGAGTAAAGAAACAGTAAAGAAACCAAAATAAACAAAGTAAAAGTGATATAGTTAGATTAACTCACAGTACATAATTAAATAAAAACTACCTGCACAGCAATTGTGCAGTTGCATAAACTAAAACTCTGTAGAAGGCTCCATTCTTGTGTGGCTCAGAAACAGCAAAAAGTACAGTCAGGTAAAAACACTGCAATGATAAGGGGAAAAAAATTAAGTAAAAAAAAAAGATAACAAATATTAAAATGTCTAGTTCAACAGTGTGCTCTAGTAAGAAAGTATCTTCAAGACTTCAAGTGTCAGACTTGAGTCGTCAGTCCTCATTTGCATAATTTATTTAGACACTGGTGTAAATAAATAACACAATCAGTGGGTGCTGCTTTGTCTTAGTGAATAGTAATTGTTCTTTTCTGCATCTGTGTGTCATGTTGCAGGCATGTTCACGTATGTGAAGGAGTCCCAGTGTCATTGGTTCAGCAGCTGGAAATGTGACAACTACTCTGAGTTCCGATTGGTTGGAGCCGTATCCTTTCATTTCCCTGCAGTTTATACAGTATAGGTGGCCACGTGTGGGTGTGACAAACTTAAAATAGCACATAAATACAGAGTCAGCTCCCATTTGGCACATACATCTGACGTTCATTCTCGTCCTTCTGTTTTCTGGTGGTAAATGTATTTTCTGCCACCAATCTGTGCTGTGATGATGTGAAAATGGAGCATATACTATTTTTATGCCATGTGATTTGTAAATGGTTATAATGCAATATGACGCTAATGACAGATGCACATATATAGTTATGGTTATGAAATGGTTTTGTAAGTGATGTGGTGCGTGAGCGGGCTCGTGTCAAGAGTCGAGAACTGCTCCATACGGTGCTCTCGGGAACGTGTGGGGAGAGACACGGTGGCAGCCAAAGCCTACCATGTCCTGCTGTTACCCCTCTAATTGCCCCGCTGGCTTAGGCTTGTCAATGCATGTGGCTGCAAGTCCAGAGCTCGGCCTCAGAGCTCCCTCTTCTTCAGCACAGAATTGCTGTGTCACATCAGTGAAGAATTATGAAATAAAGATTCTTTTGTTTTGTCTCGTTAGGAGCAGCCAGGGCTTGGTTTGTGTTGTCTCATCGTTGCAGTCCTCATGGAAACTGTCCCGCCTGTCTGCTCTCTCCCCTCTCTCTCCTGAGCTGAGGACTTTTTTCCATCGCCCTCGCTCCACATATGGAGAGCACATGGGGCTGAGTTGTCAGCTACAGCTGAAAGCACTTACGTGCAGGGCTCTTCACATTTTCCTCTAAATGTATTGTACACCTGTTGGGTGTTCTTCCATGCATCTTACTGTGCTGCTATACTGTAGGTGATGTTGCGATATTAGCAAATCTTAAATAACTTGTGTAAGTTGTGCAACACTAGTGACCAAAGTGTTTCAACCACTCCCTTCATCTTCAGTTGGTATTAAATTTGGCTGCTCAAGCAGATTACAATTCCATTTGCTGCCACTAGTTGCACAGAAAATTAAGTTGAGATTAAAAGGAAGTAGTGACAAATATTTTCTTCAGTATTATGACATACTTTTGAGTGAAAAAGAAAAAAAAGGTAGGCTGGGGGCTAGTTTCTATCCATCGGTTGTTGATTGGATGGAGGCAGCTCTGAATGTGAGCTTGCAGTCGATTGTAAGAATGGGGCAGGGTTTAAGCAGACAAAATAATTGGAGAAGTTCGCCATACATCAGAGGCATACAAGCCAGTAGACTTAGTTTATGTTACAGCCATGAATCATTCTTTGTTACTTGGCATTGCTAGTCAAAAGTGGGTGGTTTTAGTAGATGGGCATTCTTATTCAAGAGAACACTAGTACATTAGCATATAGAGTCCTCAAAGCTAACATACATGCACTAAAAGGCACGAAATTTCAGATTTTATTTTAATGAGTTTGTAATGATTGAAATTTTCTACCTTGAAGGCATAGCATAAGAATACAGGAGAAGATGTGCATAAGGATTTTGTGTTTTCACATTGGTTGTGTCTGAAACCCAAAAATGCTTATATGTGTCCTTTACTGCCTATGATATCGCACACTCCTGTGCCTATACACTTTTGTTAAAAAGTTTGGGGTTGATGAGATGATTACCAAGACAATATTTATTTGATAAAAAATACAGTAAAATAGTAATATTGTGAAATATCATTACATTTTAAAATAAATGTTTTCTGTTAAATAATATTTTAAAATGTAATTTACACCTGTGATGCCAAAGTGGAATTTTCAAAGCTGAAAAATGTCTTAATATCATCAGTGTTGAAAACTGTTGTGCTGCTTAATATTTTTGTGGATTTTTTTTCAGGATTCTTTGTTGAAAAGAAGTTTCAAAAGAAGAGCATTTATGTGAAATAGAAATATTTTGTAATATTATAAATGTCACTTTAAAAAAAAAATATCTAATGCATTCATACTGAATGAAACTATAAATTCTTAAAAAAAAAAAAACTAACCCCAAACTTTTGAATGGCAGTGTAGTTTGGTAGTTAAAATAAGTAAACTAATTTGTAGATATGACTAAAAATCAATTCACCTTGCATGGTGATCATTAGACGTGACAATATGGAAAGCAGAGTGTTACAGGTGCCTTCATATAAACTGCTGCTAGATCATTGGCCATCAAGCAGTGAGGAAGCTGCCTTTGGTTTCTGGCACAGCCATTGTGTAACAGAAGGCTGGAGGTCTGTGTCAGGTCTGTGAATCCTTCCAGCTGTGCACACTTAACCCCATCTGTCAGCTCATGGGCTTGGCTGTGTATAACAGCATCACACTGGACATCCGCTTCCCCCCTTGCGTCTACAAGAAGCTGCTGACCCCGCCCATTGTGCCATGTGACCTCGACACCCCCGTCGGCATGGCGACCCTCACCCTGGATGACCTCCAGCAGATTATGCCTGTATGTACACAAGCTGTGACACACCACATGGTATCATATTCAATCCTTCCAAATCTTGACAAACACATGTTTGTCAGTCACTGATGGGTGAACCTCCTGCTCTCACTGTGTAGAGTGGTGTTATTATTCCAATATAAAGTAATCCTGCCCCCCATATAGCATATATGTATGTACTATTTAGGATGTGATGCTCATTATATGGTGACATTGAGCTCACTCAGCCATATATAAACAGTGTAGATGTCTAAGAGAATAACACTGAGTCAGAAATAGCCCTTGCATTATCTTTTGCACTTCCAGGGTGTCACACAGCCTTCACAGACTCAAACACTCCTGTTGTCTAGTCGCCTGGATGCAATTAATAAGCCTCAGATGGTGCATTGTTCTGAGGACAGCAGTAATAGCGCTCTGTTGGCTTTCAGCTCTGCTGATAAAGTCATGCCTGTCTTTTGAATCTCACAGCGGCCTTTGAAGTATCATGCTTTTCTTTCTTTTGAACTCCTTAACCCTTCAAATTCTAGTTTCTTGTGTTCTGTTTCAAATACAGCTAAATATCAAGGAAGAGTATCCCATTACTGTTACTTATTGCTGCTTAATGAGAAATTATTATGAAAAAAAAAAAAAGAAGAATCAATGATTGTCTGCATGGTTACAACTCTGATTTTAGCATTCACAAGTTTATGGTCAGTACAATTTTTTTTCAGCAAGTGTAATTTAATATGATTGAATTGAACAAAAAAGACATCTGTAATGTTACAAATTTCAAATAAATGGTGTTCTTTTGATCTCTCTATTAATCAATGGATCCTAAAAAAATGTATCAGTTTCTAGAAAATATTAAGCAGCATAAATGTTTTCAACATTGATAATAAGAAGAAATGTTTCTTGAT